>NC_142475.1:6396451-6700806 GCF_049115385.1 Moschus berezovskii | reverse complement strand
CATCTTCTGCATCGCAGGCAGATTCTTCACCACTGAACTTCCAGGGAAGTTCCCTGAGCTTGTTATATATGTCGCTTATTATGTTGATGTGCTTTCCTGCTAAGTTTGTTGAAAGCTTTAATAATGAAAACTAGGAAATTTAACCAAATGCTTTTTCTCCATATTTTGATTATGAACGTGTGATTTGTATCTATCATTCTGTATGTCTGGTATATCATATTAAATGATTTATGTTGAACTATCCTTTTAGTTTAGGTATAAACATCACTTGATCAAGATGCATGATCTTTTGAATGTGTTGCTAAACTTGGTTTGCTAGTATTTTGTGAGGCTTTTGAGTCTATGCTCTCAAAGAACATTGGGCTATCATTTTCTTGTAGTGCTTTGTCTAGTTTTAAATTTGCAGGATACAAAGTGAACATAAGTTACATTTCTGAATAATAACAACAAGCTACCTGAAAAAGAAATTAAGAAAATAATCTCATTTACCACAGTACTGGAAAAAAAAAAAAACTTAGGAATAAACTTAACCAAGGTGGTAAAATGCTTGTACACTGAAAACTAGAAAGCACTGATAAAAAAAATTAGACCTATGTGTTCATGGATCAGAAAAATCAATGTTAAAATGTCCATAAGTAATCTACAGACAGTGCAATTTCTATCAAAATCCCAATGGTATTTTTTACAGAAAAAGGAAAAGCAATCCTAAAATTCATATGGAATCACAAAGGCCCCAAATAGCCAAAGAAATCTTGAGAAAGAAGAGCAAAACTGTACTTATCACATTTTCAGATTTCAAATTACAAAGCTATAGCAGTTAAAACAGTATGGCTCTAGACTAAAAGCAGATATAAAGACCAGTGGAACAACAAAGAAATCCCAGAAATAAACCTCGTGTATATGGTCAACTGACATTCAAGGAAAAGCCAGGAATGTTCAATAAGGAAAGGATCATCTTCTCACCAATTGGTATTGGGAAAACTGAATATACTCATGCAAAATGCTGAAATTGGACCTTTATTTTACACTACACATGAAAAATCAATAAAAAATGTATTAAATATAAGACTTGAAATTGTATAATTCCTAGAAGAAAATATAAGAGAAAAGTTATGTGACATTGGTCTGGGCAATGGTTTCTTTGAAATGACACCAAAAGCACAAACAACAAAAGCAAAAACAGACAAGTGAGACAGCATGACACTCAAACATTTCTTTGCAACAAATGAAATAATTAACAAAATTAAAAGACGTCCTACAGAATGGGAGAAAATACTGGTTAGCTCATATATCTGATATGGGGTTAATATCCAAAAAACAAAACCCTAGACAAACTGATTTACAAATGGGTAAACATACATCACAATCTTACTGAAACATTTTGTTAGTACACTAGACACACACATAAACACACACATATATGTAAATTCTTACTTAATAAGATAAACATTTTCTACCCAACCTTTCAAGGGCAACCTACACTCGGAGAAGGTGAAATTTTAATATTCTGAATTACAGATCCTCTCTGACTAAGTTCATAATGTTCAAAAAGAAAATTTGCTAACGTATTGTTTGAAATCTGTTGCATCACTACTATTTGTTTCTGAAGACAACAGTGACAGAGATCATGGGCCATGTAAGTGCCCTTGCTTATAACAGACTTTGGCTCTTTTAAAGATTAAAAAACGATTGTTTTTTGGACTAGGCTATAGAAATATGATGACAAATACAATGGAAAGTGTCTCAATGAGATATGCATAGTATGACGTCACTGTGATTTGACCACCTTGAGAAGTGGACCTGTGGCAAACAGTATAGCTCCAGAGCCAAGACTCAAGGATAAATTGTCATTGGCACGGAATACTACAGATGTAGACACGAGGTCCCTGAAGGAACCATACCCAAATCTGAGAAACTTGCTAGTGTAGCATCCAGTATGTTTTAGGGATGGAACAATTAGTCGTTGAATAAGTGCTCTGGTTCAAAAACAAACAAAACTCAAAATGAGAAAGCAACTTAAATATTTCCAAAGAAGACATATATATGGCCAAAAGGTACATGAAAAGGAGCTGAATATCATTAACCATCAGAGAAATGCAAATGCAAACCACACTGAGATTTCACTTCACACATATTAGCATGGCTATTATCATAAAACAAAGGATAGCTGTTGGTGGACATGTGGAGAAATTAGAACTCTTGTACACAGTTGGTAGGAACGCAAATTGGTATAGTCACTATGGAAAATAATATGGAGGTTCCTTGATAATTAAAACTGAACTACCATAGGATCCAGCAGTGCCTCTTATGGACATGCAGTCAAAAAAAGTTTAAATCATGACATCAGATAAATATCTTCAGTCCCATGGTTTTGAACTATTCAAAATAGTCAAGATACAGATACAACCTAAACATCCATCACCATTTAGATAAAGAAATATGATATGTCTGTGTGTGTGTGTATATATGTATATATATATACATATATATATGCAGAAATTATTCTAGCTTAAAAAAGAAGAAAATTCTGTCACATGCAACAACACGGATGAACTGAAGTATATGCTAAATGAAATAACCCAGTTTACAGAAGGAAAAATACAACATGATTCCCTTATATGAAGTATCTAAAACAGCCAAACTTATATAAATAGAGAGTAGAATGTGGAGTTGCTATACAATAGATATAAAGTGTCAATTATACAAGATAAATAAGCTGTAGAGATCTATTATATGACCTTGTGTCTATAGATAACAGTACAATATAGGCACTTAGAAATTTGTTTAGAGGGTAAATCTATGTTAAATGTTCTTATCATAGTCAAAGAAAATCACTTTGACTAATATGTTCAAGAAAATAGTAGAAAAAGATGAACTAAAAGGAAGAAAAAATATGGCTGTCATCTGTTAATGAGAATCTAAATCATTGGAATTTAAGATGGCAACAGATAAACCGCACATTAAAGAGGAGAAAATAGGATTAGTGAACTTGAAAGAAGAACAGCTGAAAGTAAATAAGGTGAAGCAGAGACAAAAAGAAATATAAATATAGAAAATATGTAGAAAAAATACAGAGAGAGTAAAAATTTCTCACACACATTTAAACAGAGTTTGAGATGGAAAGGAAGAAGAATGTCCTGGAATCATGATTTGAAACAATCCTGGATGAGCATTTTCCAAAACGAATGAAAGATATAAACTTGTCAACTGAAAAAGCTCTAACACTAAAAGAGAATAAATAGAAATAAGATAGATACATCAAAATAAAATTACTGAAAAATGAGGACAAATAGAAAACCTCAGTATCTGAACAAGTTATTTTGTGTATTTCAATACGTCAATTTTATTATAGAATTTAAAGGAAATTCAAAGATGAAGAGAATTGACAAGATAGTAATGAAGAACAAAGTAGAAGGATTTAATCTGCAAAAAGTCCCAAATTATATGTAATTCTCAAAAATTAAGCCACTGTGGCACTGTATAGTAATAGACAATGTGCCTGTATTAAAAAGAGAGAGAGAGAATACACAAATAAACTCATGCATATATAGTCACCTGATTCACAGAAATGGTGGCAATGCAGTTCAGTGGATAAAGGCTGGCCTTTTCATTCCATGGAACTGAGAAAACTGAATATCCACATAGAAAAAACATAAACAAGAAACTTGGCCCTAAATTCATGCCATTCTCAAAAGCCAGCTTCAGATAAATTGTGAAAGTTAAAACAATAGAGTTTTTAGAAGTAAACATAGGAGAATTAAACATAGTCTGAATAGATAAACAGGAAGAAAGGTCGAAAATGAATATTGAAGGTGGTTCTTTGTGGCAATACGCATAAGAATTTGGCTTTGTTGAAAAATTCAATAATTATAAAAATACTACTGAGCTGTGTCTGAAATGCTCCATATTAAAAACGAGGCAATAAAATTCTGTGACTGTGGAAAAATGCTGATCAGCATGAAAAAATGTTTAAAGGATACAGGTGTTTTACTCAGATATGTATTCTGCTCATATGATTCTGCAAGAATTGGTTAACAAAAGGATTCTAGCTTGTGCAAAGGACCAGAATAGATGCCCTTGAAGGAGGCAAAATTTGAAACAGCTTTAGAATCATCATAAAACAACACAGGGGCATATACAGAATTAAAAATGAACACTTGCACGACTATTAGTACATTTGGAAAATAAAGTGTGTTTGATTTTTCTGTGCTATATGGTTTAACACATGTAGCTGGCTTTGTGGGCAGCATCTGTTCTTGTCCCCACTAAACTGTAAGTCAGAGCTGGCATCTTTTTCCACTGAGTGTTAAAAAAGAAAAAAGAAAAAATCGCTAGTAAGCAGTTGAAGATTTTTGAGGGGAAACAGAACTTTTACTTTAAACCTGCAACTGCAGCCAACTTTGTTTATAAATGTATAAATGTGTATTTTCTTCTAAGTCTTTCTTTGGCTATACTTCCAATTTTAGGATTTTCTCCTTGATCTATTTTGCTTTTTCTGCTTTTTCCCTCTGACACATCACTTTCCCCTTTAATACTCAGATCCCCAGGTTGCATGGTCTCCATCTCTGCTCACAGGGTCAACCTTTCCCGCCAGCTCACCACTCCTATCCAGCAGTTCCTATATCCACTAACCCTGGTGAATAACAAACATTTTTCTTTCTCATTTATATTATTTCCTATAGAAAAATATCTGGGCATCCCCCCACCCAAAATCTTCTCAAAGAGAAGACAACACCAGGATTTCCTTGGTATTATCAGGGCTCCATTGATTTTTGCTTAAATTCCTCTCCCAATCCAGAGTTAACAGAGCTTTCTCAACATCTCCTTTAGGGGTGGTGTTTCCTATTCCAGTCTGATGACTTAACTGTGGAGAAAAGTCTCTTCTTCTGAGTCTGGATTTACCTCTCTCTCAGTCTGGCCAGGCAAAATTACACTTGTGTCAACAGAGTTCAGTGAAAAAATGTAAAGTGAAAGTGTTAGTCGCTCAGTCATGTCCAACTCTTTGTGACCCCATGGACTGTAGCCTACCAGGCTCCTCTGCCCATGGAATCCTCCAGGCAAGAATACTGGAGTGGGTAGCCATTCCCTTCTCCAGGGGGTCTTCCCAACTCAGAGATCAAACCTGGGTCTCCTGCACTGGGGGCAGATTCTTTACCATATGAGCCACAGGGAAGCCCTCCCTCAGTCAAGCAAAATTATACTTGTGTCAGCAGAGGTCAGGCTTCCCTGGTAGCTCAGATGGAAAGAATCCAGCTGCAATGCTGGAGACCTGGGTTCAAAAGATCCCCTAGAGAAGGAAATGCAACCCACTCCAGCATTCCTCCCTGGAGAATCCCATGGACAGAGGAGTCTGGCGGGCTGCAGTCCCTGGGGTCACAAAGTGTCAGACACAACTGAGCAACTAAGCACGCAGCATAGGTCAGCAGGTATTCTTACTCAGGAAGCATGCAGTTATTATTGCTACAAAAGGGGAGGTTTAGAGGTGAACTTCAAAGTTCAATCCTTATCTTTTTAGCACATTTTATCCTCCGAGCTATAGCCCACCTACCAGAAATACCTTTAGTCCCTAATACTGATATCTCTGGGTTTCCCAGGTGGCTCAGTGGTAATGAATCTGCCTGAAAATTCAGGAGAAACTGGAGATGCAGGTTTGATCCCTGAATCGGAAAGATCCCCTGGAGGGAGAAATGGCAACTCACCTCAGTGTTCTTGCCTGGAAAATCCCCTGGACAGAGGATCCTGCCTGGCGGGTTATAGTCCACAAAGAGTTGGACACGAACGAGCGACTAAGCTGCTCACACCGATATCTTAGCATTCCTTTCGAACCCTCTCATTTCATGAGCTTAATTTCTCTAGAAGATTATGGTTTCTACCCTTAAAATAAGCAAAATGAATGGCTGTTTCTATTTCCTTGCCTCTTGGAAGGCTCTTTTATTTCCAAAGTCTGTTTTTCCTGCCTCAGGTGGTCCATCTAGTTCTATGTAGGACAACCACCAGACCAGAATCGAATTAGTGGGCAATTCCAGTGCCAAGGGCAAGTTCGGGAGGCCAACTTCTTCCTGTTCTCCATCTCATGTGATCTCAGGCAGATGAGACACGTATTATCGATCTGCAGATGGACCAATTTAACATGACAATTGAAGTTTCAATTCGGCTATTTCTTTTCATTTACTGAGGGCAGGCATTTCTACCTTTAGTCTTCTTTCTTTTGAAACAGCAAAGAGACAGTTATAAAGGGGCAAGTTTGTTTTTTTAATGAATTCAAGGTCTTTCCAGAAAGGCTAATTTATAAATTGCTCTTAAAGTACTATTTCTGAGTAATCCCAATATTTTCTCCACATCATATTTCAGAAGGCTTATTACAAAGTCTCTTTAAGGTATTTTATTTCTTGTCTTTTTGATTTAGAATCAAAATCCTCTGATCTTAGCCCCAGCTACTTTCCACTTTATCAAACAATGCCACCAAAAACAGAGAGACACATCCACGTTATGTAATTCCTAGTACTGGTCTTACAAATGATTTTATAATCTCTTTCATGTCTCTACTTTAAACCTGTTCCTTCTGAGCATTTCAGTGGCATATTCTAGCCAAAAATAAAAATATTTTTCTCATGTCACTGGCATTACACTCCCAATACATTTCCCTATTTTCTGGCAGCTTCCAACCTCACTAAATGACTTTAAAACGTGATGGATGACCAAGTCACCGAATAGTGCACTTTCTCTAGGGACTCTCACCTCTACAGGTGACATCTGTCATGGGCATTTATAATAATCCTGGAAATGTTTTAGTATCTTAAGATTTGGTTAACTGTTGTAGCTCAGTTGCTGCTGCTGCTGCTAAGTCACTTCAGTCGTGTCCGACTCTGTGCGACCCCATAGACGGCAGCCGACCAGGCTCCGCCGTCCCTGGGATTCTCCAGGCAAGAACACTGGAGTGGGTTGCCATTTCCTTCTCCAATGTGTGAAAGTGAAAAGTGAAAGTGAAGTCGCTCAGTCGTGTCCAACTAGTAGCGACCCCATGGACTGCAGCCCACCAAGCTCCTCTGTCCATGCGATTTTCTAGGCAAGAGTACTGGAGTGGCTTGCCATTGCCTTCTCCGGTAGCTCAGTTAGATATCCATTAATAGCCTAAAACTTCAGAATGACATTTCTTAATTCTCTCATTCAAATATATGGAATGCTTCATGTATTTAACACTTTATCTGCCTGCAAAGTGGAGACCTGGGCAAGATCCCTGGGTTGAGAAGCTTCCCTGGAGAAGTGAATGGCAACTCACTCCAGTAATTTTGCCTGGAGAATTTCATGTACAAAGGAACCTGAGGCTACAGTCCATGGGGTCGCAAAGAGTCGGATATGACTGAGCGACTAACGGTTTCACTTTCTTTCACTTTGAATCTTTCCATATTGACCTGCACAAAGTTCATCTCATAATGTCGCTCTTCCACTCACTCACATGCCATCTACCATCATGGTGTGTATCGTTTGGCAACCATAGTGAAGAAACACTCGTGTCAGTTTTATCACAATGATTTAATCCAAAACATAGATGAGAAGAACATCTTAATTCAGAAATCCCAGATGAGTATTCAAAGTATAGCCCACATGTTGCTCTCTCTGGGGAGCTTCTATTCTCACCACTCTAGTCCTAGAGGAGTACTCAACGTGTGTTCAATTTCAACCACAAGGAAACACCAAAATCATGAGTGAGTTAAATGGATTCACTAAGAATTTTGTGGGGAGATGGAAGGGATGGCTGGCTTTGAGCTCCATACCATAAACAAGTTTGTGTGTCTATGATGTGCTCAGTCATAACCCTTTGTGACCCCATGGACTGTAACCCACATGTTCGTGGAATTTTGTAGGCAAGGATCCTGGAGCAGGTCGTCATTTCCTACTCAAGGGTATCTGCACAACCCGGGGACCGAACCCTTGTCTCTTGCATCTCCTGATTCTCAGGTGGATTCTTTACCAGCGGTGTCTGGGAAGCCATAAACACGTTAGTCTTTAAAAATCCCTTCAGGGATTTCTGGGTGTCAACCATCTTATTTGGTTAAACTGCCAGTCTGCTTCCTTTCCCCTTGACTTTTCTACTATTTTCTCATATCACACATCATAACTTCCACTTTCACAAATACTCACTACAGACATGTGGCCTTGGGTTCTCCCTTCCTGATATGTAGAATGATGCCATCAGGATTCTAGCCTTCTTCAGACCTCTCCAGAGTGTTATTGATTTAAACTCTTCCCCGTATTCTCATTATATCATAAACTTGTTCAAGGTTTTTCTTTTCTTGTATAACCAACAAAACATTGTCAATAAATTATCCTCTAATTAAAATAAATTTAAAAAAAAACAGAGAGAAAAATATTCTAAATGGTACAATTTATAATGACCCTTCACACACTCTACAAGGGCTTCCTAGGTGTTTTGGTGGTAAAGAATCTGCCTACCAATGCAGGAGCTGCAGGAAATGTGGGTTCCATCCCTGGGTCAGGAAGATCCCTTGGAGGAGGAAATAACCTGCTCCAGTATTCTTGCCTGGAAAACCCCATGGACAGAGGAACCTGGAATGCTACCATCCATGGGCGTCTGAAAAAGACACGACTGAGTTTGCACACACATTCTACAATACATTATAAATGTAAGTTTTATAGAGATTGGCATAAGCTGCATTTATTGCAATTATATCTTATTTACATAAAAAGAATATGCTGAAACTTATATCTTAATATGCTCAAAATTAAATCTTATTTACATAAAAAGAATATGCGCAAACTGAAAAAGTGTTATATACTTAACAGATTTTTAAGTATATAATGCTGCAGTATTGTCTATAGGCAGAATGTTGTACAGGTGACCTCTAGAACATTTATCTTGCAAAACTGAGATTTTCTATCAATTAATTAGGGAGTTTCCTGGTGCTCAGATGGTAAAGAATCTGCCTGCAATACAAGAGACCCAGGAGACTTGGGTTCAATTCCTGGATCAGGAAGATACCCTGGAAAGGGGAGTTAGCAACTCCCTATTAACCCTTCCACCAATCCATGGAAAGCACATTCTATTTTTTGCTCCCTTGAGTCTAATTTGTTACCTCGTGTAAGTGAAACTGTGCAGTATTTGTCTTTCTGTGACTGGTTTATATCATTTAGCATAAGCACCTCAAAGTTCATCTATGTGCCTATACAGCAGGCCTGAAAAAGAATGAAACTGGATCTTTATCTTAAACACTATATACAAAAAATCAACTCAAAATGGATTAAAGAATCAAACATAAGATCTGAAACAATAAAGCTCCTAGAACAAAAATAGAGAAGTTCTTTTATTTATGTAAGAATGATTACATGGTAAACTTTGTTGTGATAAGCCAAAACGTCTTTGTAGTGTGTTGTAAGTCTGCACATTATAGAAGTATTACCGTAACATTGAAACAGATAAGTAGGTAGACAGATCATTGTAAGAACTTTTACAAATATCTCATTATTTTCTGGAGTGGATAATATGAACTCATTTATATTAGCAAGAAAATCAAGCATATTTAAACATAATAAATGCTAACATTTAACTATCATGAACAGCGATTTGTGTTATTATTTGAACATTTTACTTACATCTGACAGATGACCAAAAGTTGGCTTAGCTGTCTGAAGCATAAGTTGCTTGGTCACTGGGTCTAATGCTGGAGGAAAACCAAACAAAATATGTTAGAATATCATGAAAAGAATAGAAAAGCAAAAATGGAGAAGTGGCTAAAAATATCTTTATCAACATTTTCAAGTAAAAAGACAAAATTGGATTTTTCCCTGATGATAAAATTGGCTCACTGAGGATTCTTCTTAAATTCACATTCACAGACAACCACATAATCACAGAGAATTTTAGCATGAGTTATTTAATTTATATAATGTCTAATTTCAAAATTAGAAATTATGTAGTACTTAATTAGTGGCAGATATTATCGGTTGCCTACACCAAAGCTATTACCTTATTCCTAGCCAGAATTACTTTCCATGACAGAGGCTAAAAATACCAGCATATGCTTATTATATAAGATACTAAGCATCTTAAATCTTCTGATACAAACTAATTTATCAACCAAATGGGGGCATATTTGAGAATAAAAAGGAAGTACAGATAATTACGTCTACTACTGTGGGCAAGAATCCCTTAGAAGAAATGGAGTGGCCCTCACAGTCAAAGCAAAGTGGCTAAAATGCAGCACTTGTATACAAGCTCAAAAACAACAGAATGATCTCAGTTCATTTCCAAGGCAAACCATTCAACATCACAGTAATCCAAGCTTATGCTCCAACCACCAATGCCAAAGAAGCTGAAGGTGACGGGTTATATGAAGACCTACAAGACCTTCTACAATTAACACACACAGAAAAAGATGTCCTTTTCATCATAGGGGATTGGAATACAAAACTAGGAAATCAAGAGATACCCAGAATAACAGGCAAGTTTGGCCTTAGAATACAAAATGATACAGGGAAAAGGCTAACAGAGTTTTGTCAAGAGAATACACTGGTCATAGCAAATTCCTTTTTTCAATAACCCAATAGTCAACTCTACACATGGACATCACTATATGATCAATACCAAAATTAGATCGATTATGTTCTATGCAGCTAAAGATGGAGAAGCTCTATAAAGTCAACAAAGAGAAGACCTGGACTTGACTGTAGCTCAGATCATGAGTTCCTTATTGCAAAATTTAGGTTTAAATTGAAGAAAGTACCAACTAGGTCATTCAGGTATGAGCTAAATCAAATTTCTTATGATATAGAGTTCAGTTCAGTTCAGTCGCTCAGTCATGTCCGACTCTTTGCGACCCCATGAATCACAGTATGCCAAGCCTCCCTGTCCATCACCAACTCCCTGATTCACTCAATCTCATGTCCATCAAGTCGATGCCATCCAACCATCTCATTCTCTGTCGTCCCCTTCTCCTCCTGCCCCCAATCCCTCCCAGCATCAGACTCTTTTCCAGTGAGTCAGCTCTTCGCATGAGGTGGCCAAAGTATTGGAGTTTCAGTTTCAGCATCAGTCCTTCCAATGAACACCCAGGACTGATCTCCTTTAGAATGGACTGGTTGGATCTCCTTGCAGTGTGGTAGGGGGTCAAAATATATTCTTTTGCCTGTAGATATCCATTTTCCCAGCACCATTCATTGACATTGTCTTAGCACTATTGTTGAAAACCAATTGATCATAAATAGCCTAGCCTAGGGAGAAGGCAATGGCACCCCACTCCACTACTCTTGTCTGTAAAATTCCATGGACGGAGGAGCCTAGTGGGCTGCAGTCCATGGAGTCACTATGGACTTCACTTTTACTTTTCACTTTTCATGCATTGAAGAAGGAAATGGCAACCCACTCTGGTGTTCTTGCCTGGAGAATCCCAGGGACGGGGGATCCTGGTGGGCTGCCGTCTGTGGGGTCGCACAGAGTCGGACACAACTGAAACGACTTAGCAGCAGCGGCAGCCTAGCCTAGTGTGTGTGCTCAGTCATATTCGACTCTTTGTGAATCCCATGAACTGTAGCCTTCCAGGCTTATCTGTCCATGGAATTTTCTTAGCGACAACACTGGAATGGATTGCCATTTACTACTCCAGGGGATCTTCCCAACCCAGGGATCAAACTCATGTCTCCTGCTTGGTAGGCAGATTCTTTACCACTGTGCCACTTATGTGGGTTTATTTCTGGATTTTTAATTATATTCCATTGGTCTAGTATTACTGCATACTAGTACTATGCAATCATGGCTTTTGTAGCTTGTGTAGTAAGTTTTGAAATCCAGAAGTGTGAGTTTGTCTACTTAGCTGTTCTTTTCCAAGATGCTTTAGACTATTCTAGGTTCTTCATAATTTCCATATTAATTTTAGAATCAGTTTGTTAATTTCTGCAAGAAAAAAAAAAACTTGACATTTGATAGGGATTATGTCAAACCTGTAGATCAATTTGGTGAGTATTGCCATCTTAACAGCATTAGGTCTGCCAATAAATGAACACATGCCATCTTTTAATTTATTTAGTTTTCTTTATTTCAATAATGCTTTGTAGTTTTCAGTGCACAAGTCAAACATCTCTTTTTCTTAAATGTATCCCTAAGTATTTTGTTCTTTTTGATACTATTATACATGTGCTTATTTTCTTAATTTTATTTTCAGGTTTCTATTGCTTCAGTTCAGTCGCTCAGTTGTATCCAACTCTTTGTGACCCTGTGGGCTGTTTATTGCTCAGGCACAGAAATAGTTAATTTTAGTGTATTAATCTTGTATCCTGCTGACCTGATTTATTGACTGATAGTTGTTGTTGCTTTTCCTTCCTAAGGATGATGTTAATTCCTCCATTCCAAATAGATATCTTCTTTTTTTTCTAATTATCCAGTGTATGATCTTTATCAGGATATAAAAATTCCTTTCAACTTCTACTTTATTAAGCATTCTTTTTGTCAAAGAAATAATGTAATATTTGTTCTTTATTCATGCCAATATGGTATATTAATCAAACATTACATTGTTAGCTATTACATTGAGTGATACTTGTATGCTGAATAAACAAGCATTCCCGGGAGCAATTCTACTTCGTCATGGTGTATAATCCTTTTTATAAGGGCAGGATTCAATTTGACAGTATTTTGTTAAGCAAGTTTCCATCTATATTCCTAAAGGCTTTGGCCTATAATTGTCTTTTCTTGTGATATCTGTCTGCTTTTGGTATCATACCTCATAAAAGGTATAATGTTTTTTGTCCATCATGTTTTTGCCCCATAGAATGAATTGGAAGCTATGTTTTAGTCTACTGTTTTCTCCAAATGTTATCCACTGCCCTTAGCAGCTTCTAGGTTAAACAACAGTTTAAATAACTCTTACTGTTTTCAAAAAACACCTGGGAAAAGATGTTTTGTGGGCTTTCCTGGTAGCTCAGCTGGCAAAGAATCTGCCCGCAATACAGGAGACCCTGGTTCGATTCCTGGTTGGGGAGGATCCCCTGGAGAAGGGATAGGCTACCCACTCCATTCTTGGCCTTCCCCGGTGGCTCAGCTGGTAAAGAATTTGCCTGCAATTCAGGAGACTTGGGTTTGATCCCTAGGTTGGAAAGATCCCCTGGAGAAGGGAATGGGTACCCACTCCAGTATTCTGGCCTGGAGAATTCCATGAACTCTATGGTCCATGGGGTCGCAAAGAATCAACAGGGTTGAGTAACTTTCAGTTTCACTGCTGAGCTGAGTGTGTCATATAAAGAAAATCTTTCAGAGAACCACTGGACCGGACAAAGAATGACAGGTCTCTGGGGAGGAAGTTTTCAAGGGGTAACAACCTGCTCTGCCTTTCTGGAAATCAGAGTTTCACCATGATGGTAGGCTGTTGGTTTTCAAGGCTATTGCAGAGTTGAAAAGCGGGTGTGGTTATAAGGAAAAGGCCACAGTGCTCACTGGTCTTACTGAGATTCAGCTGTATTAATACTTAAATAAATGCTCCTCAGATTGCTAGAAGCATTCGATCAATTTTCAACAAACTGAAAAATGTTTTATCTTCATAAATTTGCCAATATTGTTCCCATTACTTTTAAGGAAGATAATTTTCATAGGTCATTCAGACAGTTAAGTTCAGTCACTCAGTCACGTCTGACTCTTTGGGACCCCATGGAGTGCAGCAGGCCAGGCCTCCCTGTCCATCACCAAATCCCGGAGCTTACTCAAACTCATGTCCTTTGGGTCGGTGATGCCATCCAATCAACTCATCCTCTGTCATCCCCTTCTCCTCCCACCTTCAATCTTTCCCAGCATCAAGGACTTTTCTAATGAGTCAGCTCTTTGCATCAGGTGGCCAAAGTATTGGAGTTTCAGTTTCAGCATCCGTCCTTCCAATGAATATTCAGGACTGATTTCCTTTAGGATGGACTGACTGGATCTCCTTGCAGTCCAAGGGACTCTTCTTCAACACCACAGTTCAAAAGCATCAATTCTTTGGTGCCCAGCTTTCTTTATAGTCCAACTCTCACATCCATACATGACTGCTGGAAAAACCATAGCTTTGGCTACACAGACCTTTGTCGGCAAAGCAATGTCTCTGCTTTTTAATATGCTGTTTAGGTTGGTCATAACTTTTCTTCTATGGAGCAAGTGTCTTTTAATTTCATGGCTGTAGTCACCATCTGCAGTGATTTTGGAACCCAAGACAATAAAGTCTGTCACTGTTTCCATTGTTTCCCCATCTATTTGCCATGAAGTGATGGGACCAGATGCCATTATCCTAGCTCTTTAAACATTGAGTTTTGAGCCAACTTTTTCACTTTCCTGTTTCACTTTCATCAAGAGGCTCTTTAGTTCATCTTCATTTTCTGCCATAAGGGTGGTATCAGCTGCATATCTGAAGTTATTTCTCCCGGCAGTCTTGATTCCAGCTTGTGCTTCCTCCAGCCCAGCGTTCCTCATGCTGCACTCCTCTGTTAGAAGTTAAATAAGCAGGTGACGATAGACAGCCTTGACGTTCCTCATGACGCACTCCTCTGTTAGAAGTTAAATAAGCAGGTGACGATAGACAGCCTTGACGTACTCCTTTCTCAATTTTGAGCCAGTCCATTGTCCCACATCATGTTCTAACTGTTGCTTCCTGACCTGCATACAGATTTCTCAGGATGCACGTAAGGTCATCTGGCATTCTTATCTCTTCAAGAATTTTCCACAGTTTATTGTGATTCACACAGTCAAAGGCTTTAGGGTAGTCAATGAAGCAAAAGTAGATGTTTTTCTGGAAGTCTCTTGCTTTTTTGATGATCCAATGGATGTTGGCAATCCAGGATCTCTGGTTCCTCTGCCTTTTCTAAATCCAGCTTGAACATCTGGAAGTTCATGGCTCACATACTGTTGAAGCCTGATTGCAGAATTTTGAGCATTACTTTGCTAACGTGTGAGATGAATGCAATTTTGTAGTAGTTTGAACATTATTTGGCATTGCCTTCCTTAGGGATTGGAATGAAAACTGACCTTTTCCAGTCCTGTGGCCATTGCTGAGTTTTCCAAATTGCTGGCATAATGAGTGCAGCATTTAAATAGCATCCTCTTTAGTATCTGAAATAGCTCAACTGGAATTCCATCACTTCCACTATCTTTTTTCGTAGTGATGCTTCCTAAGGCCCACTTGATTTCGCATTCCAGAATGTCTGGCTCTAGGTGAGTGATCACACCATTGTGATTATCTGGCTCGTGAAGATCTTTGTTGTACAGTTCTTCTGTGTATTCTTGCCACCTCTTTTTAATGGCTTCTGCTTCTGTTAAGTTCATACCTTTTCTGTCCTTTATTTTGCCCATCTTTGCATGAAATGTTCCCTTGGTATCTCTAATTTTCTTGAAGAGATCTCTAGTCTTTCCAATTATATTGTTTTCCTTTATTTCTTTGCATTGGTCACTTAGGAAAGCTTTCTTATCTCTCCTTGCAATTCTTTGGAACTCTGCATTCAGGTGTCTGAATATGTATCTTTTTCTCCTTTGCATTTCACTTCTCTTCTTTTCTCAGCTATTTGTAAGGCCTCCTCAGACAACCATTTTGACTTTTTGCATTTCTCTTTCTTGGGAATGATTTTGGTCACCACCTCCTATACAATGTTATGAACCTCCATCCATTATTCTTTAGGCACTACAGCAGATCTAATCCCTTAAATCTATTTGTCACTTCCACTGCATAATTGTAAGGATTTGGGTAGGTCCTTACTCTATCATTTTTTCTGATTTTTATCTTACTTTATTATATATTTGAGAAGTATATTATATCTTAATATTTTAAATTTATTTATTTCCTTTAATGGTTTATGTCAAAGTATTAAATTTAATTTGAATCTATATTATTCCCAGTACACTAATATTAATTGTTTTAGCTTTCTGATAATAGTTATACATTTTTTTAACTTAACTCTAATAAAATTTTCTTTTGATATTTGTCTTTTCTTTGTTTTCTGTATACACTTTTTTGTTATTCTTTACAGGATAAGTATTTTGTAGCCTTTTTTTTCTTTCAATATTTCTAGGTTATTCTTGTCTCTTACAAGCATTATATACTTGGATTTTGCTTTTATTTTGCTATTTATTTTTTATTTTTCCCCTCAGGTCATGTTTTAAAATTTTATCCATTTGTCTTATTTTAAAGTTTTCGTGTTATTTCATTTTCTAGTGATTATTATTATTGATTTCATATTTATACATATCCTACTATTTTGTAAAAGTGTACCCTAGAGATGAAAACATATATTATTCTTGACATTACTCTAATGCTTTTAACCACATCCTAGACAATGAAAAAATTTTAAAATATTTTATGCTCAAATACCCATTTTTATAACATATTTTATGTAGCTTCTTATAGCTCTTAAGCAGAAGGTTTATTTGAGTAACCTAGTCCTTCATGAAAAACAAAACAACTCTCATTTCTTGATATTTAGACAGGAATATAGAATGTCAATTAATGGTTGCACTGAAACGAAGCAGGGAGAAATATAAGAAATCTCTAGGAAAGTTCCAGTGGTTGGAACAACTAGTCATCAGCAATCTGTTGCTCAGCATGGGGAGGAGCCAGTGACAAGGGAGGCTCTAGGAGCTGCAGGGATGCCTGCCTGTGTTCTGAGACTGCCTCTCTGATGGTGGCACCTGATACTTTCCCACTTTATAGAATTTGAAGAGCCTGAAGCAGGACATTTTAGGGAAATCTTCAGGCTGACCAGAGGCCACAGTAGTTCTTCAAGTGTGCCAAAGCAGTACAAGTACCAACTGGCTCCTAGTTAAAACTACCTATCTCTTGGGCCACAACCTGGACTTAACCAAATTAGAAACTGAACCTGGGGGCCAGTAGTTGACACGGCCTTGGTGTCCCATTAGTGCTCCTGGAGATAACCACCACTCTAGCAAAAACCAGCGCTGCATCTCCAAAGAGGCAACGCACACGAGAGGGCGCGTCCTGAGCGGCGCCCCGCCTTGTGGTATGGTAACAGATGCCAGATGTTCACACTGCTTGCCATCTTCAGGGCTTACTGGGGACTCAGAAGACCCCTCTCCACTTTGCCTGACAATCCAAGTGGCTTGCTGCTAGAGGAAACAGACATGTATCATCAGGCACCCGGGCCCCAGAGGGCCGAGAAAACAACAGTTTCTTGACACACCTATAACTCATTTGGGGAAATGTTGCTTGTGAAACTCAATTTTATCATCAAAAATGGATTATCCATTCAAGCAATATATTCTGAGCAGCTTGTAAACTGAGATCATATCACTAAGTACTTGCACATAGTTTCTCATTACAGAAATTACTTTTTTAATAAGAAAATGCTTTATTACTTTGGTTATAAAAACTGGCAATACATTTTGAAAATAAAACAAAAAAACAACTAAAGGTATAAAGAAAAGTACACAACAAGGTAGGCAGTGATGTCTAATGAACAGTTCTTGTATTAGCACCTGGAGGTATACTATTATTAGTGTGTATTTATGAACTCCTCCTTTGCTAACCTTCTACCCACACCCATCAGTACATAGGATTTCCAGGTGTGTATGTTGTAGGCACATTAAAATAGAATAGCAAAATAAAAGAAGAAATAAGACAATTTGACAAACAAAATAATAACATAAACATTTGTTCAAGGGTGGTTAAGCTGTTTAGGCTCACCAATTAAAATTCAAGGGTTATAATTAAATAAGAGGGTAAAACCCACCAAAGTAAATACTTAAAATGACACTAGTTGTTAAAAATAAAACAAACCTTCAGGTGAATTAAAACTTGAACCATTTCAAAATACAGGTAAATAAATTTAAACTACCAAGAAACACAAATAAGTAAATATAATGCCTCCTAGTATATTATGATGGAGAAGGAAATGACAACCCACTCCAGTGTTCTTGCCTGGAGAATCCCGTGGACGGGGGAGCCTGGTGGGCTGCCGTCTATGGGGTCGCACAGAGTTGGACATGACTGAAGCGACTTAGCAGCACAGCAGCAGATTATGAAAATGCATATTTTTCTTGGTAATTGTACCATAAAGATCTAGGTTCTCATGAACTTGGAAAACAATATATGAAGAGAGAACATGCAGATGATTGTTAAAGCATCAGAGCACAGAGCCGTCTTAATAAAAGTTACTTGTGCATTTTACCCACATGTTACTCTTTTGTCTAACGTTTGAGAGTAGAATGCTAGCCATAGACATTGGCCAGATGTGATATGTTGATCCAGTATTAACTGCTTTGCTTTTGTTATTTTTATACTTTGCAGATGTCACTTCATTCAAGTTTTAATATTTAAAAGGAACACATATAAAATAACATAATATATCAGAAGAATTGGGATGTTATAAGAAAATAGTCAGTATATTTAAAAAATGAATGTCATTCCCCAATTTGTCAAAATGGACAAAATGAAGGAGGTAAATATCTCAGTTTAATCTGAAAAAAAAAACAGAGTAAGTTATTTAATTTTTTTTCCTGACCTTTATTGTATTATAAATCTAAGGTATTGAAGTTACCTCTGATCATTAATAGTGGACAAGGGCAGTTTGGTGGACTTGTGCCCCAAAAGCACTAATGAATGTCGAGTTAATCCTCATAAAATTTTAATCAGTTGCAATAATGAGAGAGGAAAAATAAAACTTATGTCAAGTATTTCTCTATACAGTAAAAGCCATCTGTGTCAGAAAATCACATTCTGTTTCAGCAATATTATTTATAGCTACTCACTTCAAGGCCATTCATCTTAGTATTTATGAGAAAATAGTACCTAAAGTCATTACAACAGCATTTGTCACATTACTGCTATGGTTTTTTAAGAAGAAAACTCAACTAATTTACCAGTAATGTTTCAGTGCATGAAACTTGGTGGGCATTTAGAAAGTAGTAATGAATATAATTATTAAAGAAATATATGTAAAAATCCTAAAATAAAAAATAACAACATCTCAGGAGAAGGAAAAAAAAATTGTCAATAAATTCCCAATAAAATTTAAATAATTCAGTTTCTGGTTGGAGATTATTATTTACTCTGTGTTCATTAATATGTTTTTAAGAACAACTTATCTGGCTGGTTATAGATCAGCATCTTTTGGCAATAGCAAACTGTGAGAATTTTGTAGAATGACTTTTTAAAAATATGTTTGTGAATGAGTTGAATATATATTTAACTCAACTAATCCTGCCTGTGAAATGCCTAAGCTTAACTATAGATAGAAGGAGTTGATACTTTTCGTGAATTGCAAGTTAAACATGGAAATGTAGGGAATTATGTTATTCATTCATTCATTAAAAATGTTTATTGGGGAGAATGGAACTGTAGCATCTATATTATCATAAGTGACCAGTCCAGGTTCGATGCATAAATTTTCCTCTGTTCATTTCTTTGCATTTGTGCTTTTTCAATAAAAATACTTTTAACTGAAAAAAAAAAAATGTTTATCTTCAGTTGTGTGCCAGAAATAAGGATAAATAAAGCATAGCTATGACTTTGGATAGCCATGTATTGTAGTGGTGCCTGCTAAGTCCCTTCAGTCGTGTCTGTCTCTGTGTGACCATATAGACTTTAGCTCGCCCGTCCATGAGATTCTTTAGCCTGTCCGTAAGATATTTCCGGGCAAGAATACTGGAGGGGGTGCCATGACTTCCTCCAGTGGATCTATACTCTAGTGGTAGGGAGAGACAAATAATTAAAATTAAATATGAAAAATCATATAATAAAAGCTGTGGGAGCAGAGTAGAAGAAGTACCCAAAGCCCTTAGAAAGGATTCAGAAAAGTATTTCAATTAAATGGAATCTCAAGTATAGTAGTAGGAGTTAAAATTCTGTTATTTTCTGAATTAATAAGGCATACACTAAAATTCATGGTCAGTATGGGCCCCTACATTTCAAAATGGGAGTGAATCAGGAAGATGCCTGGCAAGCACAATGCTACCTAGAATCTACAGGCCCTTTGAAGAAAACTAAAAATAATTGATATTATTTAGTTAGAAAGTTGTGACATCGTGTAAATGGAAAGCTGTTGTTTCTTCAGATTCTTGTAGAAAAAGCCACAACAGGCCTATCAAAATTACATTTTATTTGGGACTTTGCTTTTGCTTATGATGGACTAGTTTGTTTCAGACCAACTCTACTGATGGGAACAACTGGAGAAGCTGGGTAAAATACATTAAATCTCTTTGGAGACATCAGAAAGTTACCAAGACAACCAAAATTTGAGGGAAAAAACCTCAGAGAGAATGGAGAATGAAATTGTACCTTGGTGCTGTTTTTTCTTTCCTGGTGTTTGCTGATTTCTAAGCAGGAGAAAGGCTAGAGATTCAGAAATAACTAGAGGTTGGTGGATGAGGCGAAGAAGCTGTGTAAAGCTTTCCGCAGTCTTGCAGTGCAGGGAAGGGAGAAATGAAGCTCAGGGCCAATTAAGAAGCCTGATTAATATGACAGATCCTGGAAGGCTACACTCAGTGTACAAGGGCAAATCTGAAATAGCCCAGCCCGAAAAAAACTGAAATCGAGCTTCAAATTAGCTCAGTTTCAATACTAGATCAGGAGATAAGTCAGAAATTTGCAAAAGTAAATATCTATGGGAAAGATAAGATCATTCAGAAATAAAAAGTATCCCTACTACATTTTTACACGATAATTAGGATTCAATCATATATTACCAGGTTATCACCATACAAGATAAAAATACATACAAAAAAGAAAAAGAGTAAAAAAGAAAATAAAAAATAGAGATTTAGGAAGGTGATCTAGATGCTGAAATTATAAAGACTACAACAATTTTGATTTATAGGTTTACGGAAAATACATTTTAGGATAGAGAATTTTAGTATTAGCTAGTTTTTGTTAATAAGAAAGAAAAAGGTGGTAACAGAACAATAAGATAACAAAAATTAAAGGCAGGATTAAGAAGATTAAAAGATTAATTAATATGGATTTATTCACAGAAGATTAATGAATTGATATAGCTCAGAAGAAAATGCTTAGCTTGAAGCATGGAAAGAAAATTCAGAGAGAAAATTTCAGAAAATGTCTGATATACCAAGAGTCATAATCCCATGCAGAAAGTGGACAAGGCAGTAGAAGCAATATTTGAGAAGATAATTACCAAGAATTCAAACCATAAAATAAAAAGAAAAAAAATGTAAAATATATTGTATTGAAGAGAACTAAAGGGGAAAGGTGAAACAATAAAGAAACATATCTACAAGACAGTGTAGACAGCTATCTTTAAGAATATGAGGCAGACATGAGCTTCAATGAAAGAATATAAAAATCACTATATAGGGGGGAAATGATGAGCTGGACTGCACGAAAGCGAAAAACTTCTCATCTAATGAAAACATTAAAATTCACTAGGAGAAAATCAAACCAAGGAGTGAGAGGAAATACATGCGGTATATACATCTGACTCATGCATATAATTGACTGAAAATCTACAAACGAATAAGAACACAGGCCACTCAATACTCAGATGGACAAATGGATATCAAACAGGACATCCAAATCACAAACGAATGTATTTTAACCATCATTTAACCTTATCACTCTTCAAGGTAATGCAAACTGAAACTATAAAGAGATTACTTCCTATCCAAATTGCTGGGAAGACAGAAAACACAGGGATTGGAAGTAATGAGAATTCTTATAGACTGATAGGAAGGGTGAAATTTGTACATATCATTTTTCCGTACTTACTAAAATTGAATATATGCCTAAACTATGACCTAGAAATTCAATTCTGAGAAACAGGACTACCTGAAATACACTCAGTAAAAGACATGTACTAGAATGTCAAAATGTTCATGGCAGTGTTTTTTCATAACAAATCCAAATTATAAATAGTACCAATTTACTCAACAATATCAATCAACAAAAGAATTGGTTAAAAAGTATAGTATAATCAGATAAGCGGGTATCATTCATCAATAGAAATAAACAAAATACTAATGTAAGCAACAATATAAATGAATCTTGCCAATATAATAATGAGCAAAAAGAGGCCATAAACTTAAACTGTACACTATATTTCCTTATACAAAACTTAAAAATGCACATACCTTCTTCACAGAATTGCCAGCAAGAATGTAATTTACTTTGAGGATGCAGATAGGTTTTTTACATAACTGGGAAAGGTGAAGAAAGGGCTTCTGTGGTATTTTAAAAGTCTGCTTTATACCCTGTTTCTCAATCTGGGTCTGCAGCCATGGGCAGCCATGAAGATGCTACCAGTGGCATGTAAACCCACATATAAGCCACATATTAGTGAATTCATAGCAGATTTTGCCATTGAATATTTTATCAATCTATAGTTACCAATATAATATCATGTTATAGATGTTTACAAGATATTTGACATTTAAAATATTCCCCATTCATGAACAAAGGTAGGCATCAACAACTTAAATAATATACTGTAATACAGGTCATTAAATGAATTGTTGTCTAAAATCTCTCTTGACTATATAATTATTTAATTAAAAGAAGATATATTTCCAAATGATGCAAAGTATCAAAAAAATCTTGTTGTTTTGGTGAATCCCAAAATAAAGCTCCACTTCAAGGTCCTCAGAGAAATATACCGAAAGTAAGATGCAAATGTACAGAGATTTCACATTGTCACTGGATGATTAATCTCCCTAATTACACCTGTTATCAGATATCTGATGTTTACCGGAGCTTAAATTTTCAGTGGTAAAACAGATATCTGTAATTGTAATATTTCTAATGTGAATCACAATAAAAATGGAGACAGTTTGAAAATCTCTGGAATAGTGACCCTGGCATATTGGCCAGAATATTGAATGCAGCCTTTCCTTCTGCCATTGATATTGTTAGACACATTTCATGCCAAATAAGCTGTCATGGCTCAAGGATGGAGTGTTCAAGAGATGCACAGCATGAGTAATTCTCACGATGTCTCCCTTGCTTTATTCCTTCCATGTGTTACTATTTCAGAACACAAACCATGCGGTTACTGACTCACTCAGGTCTCACAAAAATCAAAGATTAAGAACGTCGGTAATCTGCTCTGAGGCAATAATAAACCATCTGTGCTTCCCCAGTGGCTCAGCGGTAAAGAATCTACCTACAATGCAGGAGACGCAGGAGACTTGGTTTCGGTCCCTGAGTCTGGCAGTTTCCCTGGAAAAGGAAACGACTGTCCACTCCAGTATCCTTGCATGGAGAATGCCATGGGCTGAGGAGCCTGGTGGGCTACAGTCTGTGGGGTCACAGAGAGTCAGACACGACTGAAGCCACTACGGCCAGGGATCTAAAGGAACTGTAAAAACACAAACCTTGTGTGCTGCAGCAATAAAAAACACACTTTAAAACTGGTTGAGATAGCCCCTGGATTTACTTAGAACACACTCACTCTTTTACTCCCAATGGTAGGAGGAGGAGGAGTGAAGATAACAGTGATAATAGTGATAATAATGATCAAACCAACACTTCCCTTCAGGGAGTGCCTGCCTTGGGTGAGGCATTGTTCTAGGAAATGAACAAACTATTTCATTTAACTGTGAGAAGAATATGGGACTTTACAGCCTTGTTTTATGTTAATATGATTATCTTTAAAACCTCAATAGGCCCCAATATACTTATTTCAGTTTTATCCAGTTGGCTAGGAACTGTGCCCAAAGATGACACAGGCAGTTTTTGTTATGGAGGGCTTCCTGTCTACTCACTGCGAGCCTTGGTGTACTAAGTACCCTCTAGTTCACAAACCAAGATAACCAAAACCTACATGATTCTGTCCTGCAGGCTACATTCCAGAGACTTCTTCAATAAGAAAGAATTGTTGTTCAAGAATTACCTAGGGAATGTCTTAAAATCTAATGCTCACAATACTTTCTAAGAAAAATTAATTAAATAAGAATTTCAGGGCTGGAAACAAAGCATCATTATTTTTTTAAAAAGGCATGTGCAGCCAAAGTTGAAACCACGGGGTTAACCAGAGGTATTTAAAACAAGGTTAAGAGTTCATACTTATATTTTAAGTAATCTTATCTTCTAAGAATTCTATCTTTCTGTCAGTTATCAGACCTTAAATTTGGATTACAGTGTATTTTCCAGCAATGCAAAGAATCCAGTTATCAGCAATTGAAATTCTGATATCAATCTGGATATCAAGTTTAGCTCAACAGGGGGGAAATGTTTATTTAAAAAACTGTCTTTTCTTTATTCCTTGTGTCCAGAGAGGCCTAAACTTGTCTCTTTCTTGGAAAATATATATGATGGCCATAATAATTAATCAGCATGTTGCAACATCCTGATATTTTACTAACAAATTCTTAAAGATATTGCTCTTATTCCAAATGTACAACAAACCATAATCTAACCAAGCATGTCAACCAAATTTCAATTTTCTACCAAGAATAACAGAGTCCTTCAGCAAATTGATTTACATGTTGGGGTTATGTCACTGCCAGTAATCCAACACTGGTACCAGATTATTTAACAGTGTTCTCAGTTGTAAACTAGATAAATTAAATCTGGTTATCTTAAACAGAACAATAATTATAGTGGAAGAGTGATAGGTAGCTCATAAAATCTCTGCTGAGTCCTGGAGAATAACTCTGGGTGGGGACAAAGAAGGTAAAGTGTATTGAAAATCTTGCAACAGGAACAGCCTACACAAGGTGCCATTGCCAGTGCACTGACCGCTGATTGTTAATCTGTGAAGTGGGAAGTGTGTAGGGGTTCCAGTTCTTTCTCACCTTCAAGTTGGTATGGTTACCTTTTTTTATTCTTTCCTGACATCATTGCTCTGGTCCTTATAAAAATCTTTCTGGAAAGGACCTGATGTAAATAACTGAATATCAGTCATACTTCTGGGTTACTGCCGTTCAGCTAAACCAATTACAATACTGAAACATTTCCTCACCATCTAAGTTTCACTTCTTTATATATGTTTTACTTATTTATATATGTTTAAAAAAACCTTTACTTCCATAAATAGTATTTTAGTATAACACGTATTTTTGTATTACATTCTAAGTAGAATGATTCTACTTCCCAGGACTATTCACACATAAATTAATAAATACCAATGCTTAGTATTATATAATTGTGAGCCTTGAAAGCTGGTTTCCAAGATGTGCTCTGACACGTTAGACAATAATGCAAATAAAGCAATTTAATTCAGTTAGCTATTTTGATCACTAAAGTTAGCTATTTTGATTACCCAATATGCAGATTTCTAGTAAAATTTCCAAATATGACTATGCAAGTCTGAATGTATGTCTGATGCTTTTCTAAGTGCTTTCACCTGGGTCAGGATATTTCTAGAAAGTAATTATTGTTATACCAAGTTTTACTTTAAAACACTGGAATCTAGGGGTTAGGGTAATTTCTTACAACCACAATTCACAGAAGATGATGTGTTCAGTCGTTCAGTCATGTCCAACTCTTTATGACCCCAGGGACCCCATGAACTGTAGTCCACCAGGCTCCTCTATCCATGGACTTCTCCAGCAAGAATACTGGACTGGGTTGCCATGCCCTTTTCCAGGGGATCTTCCCAACCCAGGGGTCAAACCCAGGTCTCCCTCATTGCAGGCAGATTACCATTTGAGCCACCAGAGAAGCCCCACAGAGGATGATAGAATATAAATTAGCACACTGAAATTTTATTTGAAACACTCATGATATTCTCACCATAGCATACTGTATTCATCAAAGGAGAAAATTAATGAAATGGTTTTCATAGAGGTAATTATGCCCCCAGCAGTGTGGTCACAGTGTTCTAATGTGCCCTGCATGATTATGGTATGACTGCCAAGACTATGTTATATTAAGAATCGAGAGATTTCACAGAAAAAAGTAAGACTACTAACAAGTTGCCCTTCTTCTAGAGAGCTTATCTGGATGAACCTAGCAAGATCACCCACAGAACGAGCTGTTTAAAAGCAGTTGGTAGAGAAAAGAAATTTGAATGACTCAGTGTGAGAGATCAGATAGGAGTTTTCCATTGCTGAGATGGAGAGGGCTGGTGAATGGGGCAGCCTCGAGTGGCTGAGGATTCCCCAGCTGACAAGCAGCAAGAAAACAAGGAACAAGAATGTAGCAAGCCCGTCAACACTGCATGGAATTTGGATACGTGCTTTTTATCAAGTTAGATGCATTAATACTTCAGTTGAGAATATTTGCAAACTAAAAATAAATTTTAGCATATTTTATGACTTAGGAGTATTCATAAAATCATTATACTTTTTTTAAAGTGAAAGTGAAGTCGCTCAGTCATGTCCGACTCTTTGGGACCCTATGGACTGTAGGCCACCAGGTTCCTCTGTCCACGGGATTTTCCAGGCAAGAATACTGGAGTGGGTTGTCATTTCCTTCTCCAGGAGATCTTCCCAAACCAGGGATTGAACCTGTGTCTCCTCCACTGTAGCAGACACTTTACCGTCTGAGCCACCAGGGAAGTCCAAGGGCAGGGGAAAAACTCCTCTCGCTGAAAAATTATCAAAGAATATGGAAGACATTGCACACTTGCTTTGTGAATGCAAAGTTGAACTTGTTCAATAAACCAGTTATTTCTTTTGTGTCTATAGTAGTTTGTGGTTATATTTTAATAGAAGCACCCAAAAACCCAGAGTAGCATTTTAATTTTTTCTGCAAGAATGCAAAATGGTTGCAGTTAAATTTTTTTGACTAAATGTGCCCAAATTGTGTAAGATCATTTTCACTAATAGCAAATAATCCTCCTTACAAGTATACCTTCTTGCTGAGGGACATGGCAGAACAGTGCAAACACAGAACCTTTGAATCACTGACTACATAATTCATCAAGGGTTACATTTATGATAGAACAGCATTTAGTAGAACAAGTAGCTTAATGTGTAGTATAAAGTAGAGCATCAGCAAGTCTAAAATTGAGAATAGAGTATTATAGATCTTTCTGCTTCTTTTCTTATAATAGACTTAAGTCAACTCTGTCATCCCCAAAACCATAAACTGAAATGGTTTAATATTTTGTTTAAGAAACAAATTATTGAAAATACCCAAGCAAAACATTGACTTCATTATGCAAAATAAACAACATAAACTTTACAAAATTTATCTGTAGCTAATATAAATAATTAAAATTCCAAGGTCAACCTTGTTTTCTGATTAATGTTATCATTTATTCATATATATAATGTATAAGATATGTGATATTTCATAAAAAAAACTTAATTCCCCAACTATGAACTACTTCTACATGTCTGCAAAATGTTTAAAATATTTGTTTTTATCATTAACAATGCATTTTTCTTCAATATGTTTATGAAATTCCTAGTGAATTGAATGAAGTTTTACTCCATTAGTTTCTGAGGAAGAGTTACATGAAATATATTGTTTTCACACAAAACTTTGTCCAAAATAAAACAAAAATTAACCTCAAATTAATTTCTATTTCTTCATTGACATTATTAGTAATGAGTAAAAAGGATTTCAAGACAAAAATTATTGTGTCATACCTTATTTTTAACTGGGAAATGTATATTTATACAACAATTTTATCATTAAACAGAAACAAAAAACAAAGAGGAGAGGAAAACATAGTTACTGTAGCAAATCATTCAAGAGTCTAAGCTCTTCTGGTTAACTTTGTTACCAAGGAGACACCTGGTTATAACTTGTCTCAGCAGACAGGAGAAATACCGAGGGTGTTGGGATGGAGATCTTTCCAATAAGAATACATTCATTGCTCCTAAAACATCTAAAAGACCTATCTATGATAAAAGACAAAATCTGGTTTCCTAGGTTTTTGATTAAAATAATTATTATAAAAGTCTTTTGATACTCTTCCTAATAAGAAAACAAACAATAGCATTCAGATAGTGTGTACTGATGACATCTTGAAATTGGAATTTTCCTTTCAGAAAAGCCCATTTAATTCCATAGCTCTCTCTTAATTTTACAGCTATTCATGGATGAATGAGATATAATTAATAACAGTGGCAATCCATTTTTTACATGAAAACAATTATTTCTCATTACAAAAGTAGTATACTTGTTTTAATGGTATGATGAGAATTTCAGATGTCAATAAAATTAAGGCAGCTGGTATGTATAATTTTAATCTAAATGACTTGAGGTATAAATTCTGCATCTGGGCAAAGATATATTACCTTAATAAAAATAGTAATCAGATAAGCTAAATTCCCAGTGTCATTATATCAAGAAAATATATACTTATATTGCTTAAACTTAATAATCTTGTTCTCAGTTTTTTTAGACATTTAAGGTAACATCTGAGAAGCATGTACATAGATTACAAAGCAAGTTATTTGCTATTTTCCAAAAGTTAACAGTCTAAATGAAAAAAAAAATCGTACTTCAAGTCCTTTTAAAAATGTCCAATTAATTACTGAACAGTTTCCTCTATGATTATATAGTTATATAAATAATACTCCAGATATAATATTTATAAATTATGCACTCTTTTATGCTTTTTGAATTCTGTTCTACTTATCCCAGGTGAAAATATAGTGACTGCACTGCTTCCTTAGGGTATTTACTAAATATCATTAATAAACTGGATCATTTAAGTGATATTGGTTCTTTAACATAATTTATATGGGAGCAAATAGCGTATGAACTATATACCTAACAAAATGTTTTCTTCTCATATGTGGATTATGTTGCAATCTATCAAAGATTGTTCAATACAGTAAATTTGAAAAGGCATTGTAAAATGTATTACTGGAAAACTAAATGTTTAATTAATCACACAACATGTAAGTAGGTTTATAACATCAGTTCCAAATGAACAAATACATGGAATTTAAAAATATGAACAATACTCACAAAAACTCAAATAAAACTTAAACTATTCCTTTATTTATTAAACTTAAAATTCAGTTTGCCAGATGACAAAGAGGATTCAGATACATGCTTGAAACAAGGACTTTCATGTGTGACATGCTGCTTTACACAAAAGAGTCCAAAGTGTATTTACCTTGCATCAGTTAACATAATTAGTACGTGAAAAGGAATATCTAGCCTATGTCAAATGAGACTAATGTAAATATAAGTAGTAGTTACTACATATAAAAGGCAGAGGCACCAGAGATCAAATTGCCAACATCTGCTGGATCATGGAGAAAGCAAGAGAGTTCCAGAAAAACATCTATTTCTGCTTCATTGACTATGCCAAAGCCTTTGACTGTGTGGATCACAATAAACTGTGGAAAATTCTGAAAGAGATGGGAATACCAGACCACCTGACCTGCCTCTTGAGAAACCTGTATGCAGGTCAGGAAGCAACAGTTAGAACTGGACATGGAACAACAGACTAGTTCCAAATAGGAAAAGGAGTATGTCAAGGTTGTATATTATAACCCTGCTTATTTAACTTATATGGAGTACATCATGAGGAACGCTGGGCTGGAAGAAGCACAAGCTGGAATCAAGATTGCCGGGAGAAATATCAATAACCTCAGATATGCAGATGACACTACCCTTATGGCAGAAAGTGAAGAGGAACTCAAAAGCCTCTTGATGAAAGTGAAAGAGGAGAGTAAAAACGTTGGCTTGAAGCTCAACATTCAGAAAAAAAGATCATGGCATCTGGTCCCATCACTTCTTGGGAAATAGATGGGGAAACAGTAGAAACCGTGTCAGACTTTATTTTTGGGGGCTCCAAAATCACTGCAGATGCTGACTGCAGCCATGAAATTAAAAGACGCTTGTTCCTTGGAAGGAAAGTTATGACCAGCCTAGATAGCATATTAAAAAGCAGAGACATTACTTTGCCAACCAAGGTCCGTCTAGTCAAGGCTATGATTTTTCCCGTGGTCATGTATGGATGTGAGAGTTGGACTGTGAAGAAAGCTGATCGCCGAAGAATTGATGCTTTTGAACTCTGGTGATGGAGAAGACTCTTGAGAGTCCCTTGGACTGCAAGGAGATCCAACCAGCCCATTCTAAGGGAGATCAATCCTGGGTGTTCATTGGAAGGACTTATGCTAAAGCTGAAACTCCAATATTTTGGCCACCTCATGCGACGAGTTGACTCACTGGAAAAGACTCTGATGCTGGGAGCGATTGAGGTAGGAGGAGACGGGGACGACAGAGAATGAGATGGCTGGATGGCATCACTGATTCGATGGACATGAGTTTGAGTGAACTCCGGGAGTTGGTGATGGACAGGGAGGCCTGGCATGCTGTGGTTCATGGGGTCGCTAAGAGTCGGACACGACTGAGCGACTGAACTGAACTGAACTCATTCTAGGGGACTGGAATGCAAAAGTAGGAAGTCAAGAAACACCTGGAGTAACAGGCAAATTTGGCCTTGGAGCACGGAATGAAGCAGGGCAAAGGCTAATATTTTGGCCACCTCATGCGACGAGTTGACTCACTGGAAAAGACTCTGATGCTGGGAAAGGTTGGGGGCGGGAGGAGAAGGGGACGACCGAGAATGAGATGGCTGGATGGCATCACCGGCTCTGTGAACATGAGTTTGAGTGAACTCCGCGGGTTGGTGATGGACAGGGAGGCCTGGCGTGCTGTGATTCATGGGGTCGCGGAGAGTCGGATATGACTGAGCGACTGAACTGAACTGAACTGAACTGAACATATTAAGTGACATGTACCTTGAGAGGTTTGGTAGTTGAATGTCATAAAAGGAAAGAATTAGTCAATGCAATTTCAAACCGATATCTACTAAAAGTAGACACATGAATTTGAAGCTAAACAAAATCAGAGTTAAAAAGGTAGGGGATACATATTCTCTTGCTGCTACTGCTGCTAAGTCACTTCAGTCGTGTCCGACTCTGTGTGACCCCATAGACGGAAGCCCACCAGGCTCCCCCATCCCTGGGATTCTCCAGGCAAGAACACTGGAGTGGGTTGCCATTTCCTTCTCCACATATTCTCTTAAGAAACATTAAAAAAAAATCTTGAAATTCATAAAAAAGAATTCAGCCAAATCATACATAAATAATATGAAAAAAATTTCTAATTAATCTTATTTAAAGTAAATCTCTCACCTATGTTAATTTTTATGTTTCTAAACATTTTAATCAATGTTATCATTTCTATTTCAAATTCAAGTGCATATTCTATTTGAATATTTATAGTATTTGGAGGGTCAATCACACATGACTGGATGATTATTCTTCCAGTACCTCTAGAGCTCTAAAATTTTAGCATCACTAATTATTAGAGAGATAAAAACTACAGTAACATATCACTTCACATGGTCAGAATGGCCATCATCAAAAAAATGCAGAAACTATAAAATCTGGAGAGTGTGTACAGAAAAGGGAAGCTTCCCACACTGCTGGTGGGAATATATAGCCATTGAGAAGAACAGTATAGAGTGTCTTCTAAAAAACTAAAAATTAAATTACTATATGACCCAGCAATCCCACTCCTAGGAATACAGCCAGAGAAAAACATAATTCAGAAAGATAAAATGCACCCCAAAGTTCACTGCAGCACTGTTTACAAGATTCGGATCATGGAATCAATGTAAATGTCCACAGAAAGCAGAATGGATAAAGAAGGAGTGGTACATATATGCAATGGAATATTACTCAGTCACAAAAAAGAACAAAACACTGCCATTTACAGCAACATGGATGGACTTAAGATATTGTCATACTGATTGAAGTAAATCAGACAAAGATAAATGTCACATGATATTACTTAAATGTGGAATCTAAGTGAAAGTGGTATAAATAAACTTGTTTACAAAGCAGAAGTATGGTCACAAATGTAGAAAACTCTTGGTTACCAGCGGATAAACAGGGATAAACTGGGAGATTGGGATTGACATCTACACTTCGGTATATAGTAATAAAACAGACAAATAATAAGAAACAGCTGTATAGCACAGGGAACTCTATTCAATACTCTGTAATGGCCTATTTGGGAAAATAATCTAAAAAGGAAAAAAAAACGTGTGGATGTATGTATATGTATAACTGATTCACTTTGCTTTGTTGTACACCTGAAACCAGCACAACATTATAAATCAGCTATATTTAATTAAAAAATTTTTAAATTAAATTTGAGGTAAAAGCTTAAGTACTGCAAGCCATGAATTTTCATATACACTTCATCTAGATTATATAATGGAGGATAGTACAAAACTGACATGAACAAGAAACAAAGAAGCAGTGATTTTAAAAAATCTAGACAGGGAGGAAATGTTGCTATTCATGATAGTGGGAATTAACAAAGAGACTTTCGTAATGTACAATCCCAGTCTTTTAAAATATTGCTAATAAATTTTAAAAGTAGCACAATTAATTCAGATAAACTATAAAGTTATAAATGGGATTATATATAAGTATGTTTTCTCTGTAAATAACACACATACATCCATACTTAGCTGAGTATCCTAATTTGTCTGTGAAATACAACTACTCTCATCAAAAACTTATCAACTAAAATGGCAGAATAGTTTAAATAAAAGGCATGTATGTATTTACCATGTAGGTCCTTATCTTCAATAATTGCCAGCTCAACATCTTTTCCAGTAACTATTGTACATGTGAAAGGAACTTGAAGAAGAACACTTATCTCACCGAAAGACTCCTTCTCATTTAGTCTACCCATATAAACAAGTTTCTGAAATTTTTTCTGTAATAGATACAGATAATGTTTAATGAAATCACTTTCATATAATGGATAAATATTATTATTACCAGAAATTTACTTTTCATAAATCATTTGGGTACATGTTATTTAAAATAAATTCGCATTTTCACATAAATCAAGAGGACACTTATTCATACATATACTTAAATTTTATTAGAAAAATAGTAGATTGATAAGAGAACTTCAGCATATCTAAAATAACTGAAAGCACTGTAGATTACTGATCTACAAATTAAATGTTTTATCCACCAAGATGTTTATGAAACTTTGAAATAATTCCATTAATTCAAGGATAACATTTAGCAATCATAATTTAGTATACTTAGTTTGTCTGGGGTAACTCTTTGAGACCCCATGGACTGCAGTATGCCAGGCTTAATGTATGTCAAAAACCATCACAATATGGTAAAGTAATTATCCTCTAATTTAAATATATATATATTTAAAAAATTATTTCAATTCATCCTATCTGCTGGTTATCAGTTCAGTTCAGTTCAATCACTCAGTCTGACTCTTTGCAGACCCATGATCTGCAGCATGCCAGGCTTCCCTGTCCATCACCATCTCCTGGAGTTTGCTCAAACTCATGTCCATTGAGTCGGTGATACCATCCAACCATCTCATCCTCTCTCACCCCCTTTTCCTCTCACCTTCAATCTTTCCCAGAATCAAGGTCTTTTCCAATCAAATCAGGTGGCCAAAGTCTTGGAGCTTCAGCTTCAGCATCAGTCCTTCCAATGAATATTCAGGACTGATTTCCTTTAGGATGGGCTGGATGGACCTCCTTGTTGTCCAAGGAACTCTCAAGAGTCTTCTCCAGCACACAATTCAAAAGCATCAATTCTTTGGTGCTCAGCTTTCTTTATGGTCCAACTCTCACATCTATACATGACTATTGGAAAAAACATAGCTTTGACTAGATGGACCTTTGTTGGCAAAGTAAGGTCTCTGCTTTTTAATATGCTGTCTAGGTTGGCCATAGCTTTTCTTCCAAGGAGCAAGTGTCTTTTAATTTCATGGCTGCAGTCACCATCTGCAGTGATTTTGGCACCCAAAACAATAAAATCTGTCACTGTTTCCATTGTTTGTTCATCTATTTGCCATGAAGTGATGGGACCGGATGCCATGATTTTCTTTTTTGAATGCTCAGTTTTAAGCCAGGTTTTTCACTCTCCTCTTTCACCTTCATCAAGAGATTTTTTAATTCCTTATGCTTTCTGCCATAAGGGTGGTGTCATCTGCATATATGAAGTTATTGATATTTCTCCTGGCAATCTTCATTCCAGCTTTGCTTCATCCCAGCATTTCACATGATGTACTCTGCATATGAGTTAAATAAGCATGGTGACAATATACAACTTGATGTACTCTTTTCAAAATTTTGAACCAGTCCAATTCTAACTGTTGCAGTCAAAAGCTTTAGCGTAGTCAATGAAGCAGAAGTAGATGATTTTTCTGGATTTCCCTTGTTTTTTCTATGATCCATGTATGTTGGAAATTTGATCTCTGATTCCTCTGCCTTTTTCTAAATCCAGTTTAAACTAGAACTTGCCTATTCTAGAACTTCATAAAACTAAAATCATACAGAACGCATTCCTCTGAGTTTCACTTTTTTGCCCAACCTAATGCTTCCAGAACATTCAGAAAACGAAGATCATGGCATCTGGTCCCATCACTTCAGGGGAAATAGATGGGGAAACAGTGGAAACCGTGTCAGACTTTATTTTTTTGGCTCCAAAATCACTGCAGATGCTGATTGCAGCCATGAAATTAAAAGACGCTTACTCCTTGGAAGGAAAGTTATGACCAACCTAGATAGCATATTAAAAACCAGAGACATTACTTTGCCAACCAAGGTCCGTCTAGTCAAGGCTATAGTTTTTCCTGTGGTCATGTATGGATGTGAGAGTTGGACTGTGAAGAAAGCTGATCGCTGAAGAATTGATGCTTTTGAACTGTGGTGCTGGAGAAGACTCTTGAGAGGCCCTTGGACTGCAGGGAAATCCAACCAGTCCATTCTAGAGGAGATCGATCCTGGGTGTTCATTGGAAGGACTGATGCTAAAGCTGAAACTCCAATATTTTGGCCACATCATGTGACGAGTTGACTCAATGGAAAAGAGTCTGATGCTAGGAGGGGTTGGGGGCAGGAGGAGACGGGGACGACAGAGAATGAGATGGCTGGATGGCATCACCGACTTGATGAACATGAGTTTGAGTGAACTCTGGGAGTGGGTGGTGGACAGGGAGGCCTGGCGTGCTGTGATTCATGGGGTCGCAAAGAGTCGGACACGACTGAGCTACTGAACTGAACTGAATGCTTCCAGATTCATCCATATACTTGTGTGCCTTTGAGGCATGATATTCCAATGAAGGAATATACCACAATGTTTCCATTCATTTAATTGTCAATGGACATTAAGATTATTACTTATTTTTTGACATATGAAGATTCATGTAAGTCTTTTGGTAAATGCATATTTTATTTCTCTTGAGTAAATATTTAGAATGGAATTTCTGGGTTATATGTTAATTATAGTTTAACCAATCTGATATGCTTATAAAAGTACTTTGTTGTGGTTTTAATTTGCATTTCTTTGATAAATAATGTCAAGCATCTTTTAATGTGCTTCTAGGTCATTTCTAAGTCTTACAACTCAACATATCTTACAACTTATTTTACATATTATAGTTCAGTAACAAGAAGAAAATAAATGCAATGAAAATTAGTTAAAAAAATTGAACGGCTGTTTCACAAAACAAAACAAATAATAAATGACCAATAAATACAAGAAAAACATGTTCAATATCTCCTATTTATTAAAGTAGATTAATCGGTTAAAAAAAATACATAGGTTTAAAACTTACCACTTTTCCTGATTGGGGTTTTGAAAGTCCTATGATATTTCTATAAATCTTACAATATCCAGAATTAATATAAGCCACAAAAGAGATTATATTTCCACTTTCCACGATCACTGTAAATAAAAGAGATAATTCACTGTTCCACATAATTTTCTAGAAGATATTATTTTAGTTACTAGGACAATAAAAGTTGGCATTTTTAATTCAACAACTATTAATAGTAAACTTCTTAATGAATGACAGTATACAGGCAATGCTTGTTATATGAAAAATTTATGTTGGATATTTATACCAGCACCTAAAATAGAAATAAACATTGACAAGAATTTGGTGTGGTGTACTAGGAAACTGTGTGTTGGAGGAAAGGAAGGAGTTTGGGGCAAGCCCCAAATTGTAGCATTTTATGATTTTCTTGGTGCAGATATCTATGCCATGACTTGTTTCAAACTGCCAGTGATTTAACAACTGTCTCAAAAAAACAGAAAAATCTCTGAATATTTAACATTTAGAGCTTCAAGAGCTCAAAGCGTATAATAAAAAAGGAAGTAAAAGGTTATTTGTCACAAGTCATTTATTTTGCTTAAATAAAAATTGATGTAACTCTTCTACTGTTTTATACATTGTTTATTAAATAATGACATTATAAAGTTATCTTCAAACATCAGAGCATAATACAGCTATGGGCTTATGTGTAAATTGTATAGACATGGGAATATTTTCATAGACACAACAATTAAAAAAAGTAAAGAGTAGTCTCTTGCCAAAATGTGATATGATAGCAGACATTGTTTTGCTTCTTTTAATCGATCAATAGGACATAAAGAAAAGCATAGAGTCTCCTGGCAATGTTATAGGTAAGAGAAGGATACACTTAAGCAGATACTAAAGGAGTCCACTATTCTTAACTTTTCGAGCAGCACTATCGTAAATCTTTTCTTGAAAGTCAAGCTTTATATAGAATATAGAGAAGCATGTATAATATCAAAGTGAATAGAGATCAATTTGTCTTTGTATTAAAGGCAAGGCAACAAACGGAAAAGCTGAACCACTGCAGTAAAACCTATGAGGCAACCTCCCTCCTTAGAGAGGACAGTTGCTGCCTGATTAATTGTCTATAGTCTCTATACTAATCATAGAAAATGTTTATCTTAATGAAGACAACACAGCAAAACCCTTTCATCTAAATAAGCAGGCTGAATTTAATGACATTACAAAAAATATGTCTCACTACACTTAAATAAGAAATTTTAGATACTTTTTGACTAGGAAAGAATTGCACCTACTGCCAGGAAGATTTAACTCCTCTCTGTGTTTCTTAATTTTAATTGCTCAGCCTTTGATCCTGCTTCCCATTGCAAAGAACTTATGCCAGTGATGTCAAGATAAATATTGTTATCTCCATACCTTTTCTTCTTGGGTTCCACAGAAAATGATGAAGAACATAGAAAGATCCAAAGGATTATAATACAATTTTAAGGAAAGATTTAGTCATGGACTACATAGGAGAAATTTTATTGGTTATTATTTAAAGGTAATATTCAGGAAATAAAGTTTATTTGTATTTCAAACTTAGGCTTTAAAAAGCCTCATCAAAACTCACACTCATATTCTAAAACCTGAAATTATTAGATCATTATGAAAAGAGCAAGCCTGATTTTATCTTAAAGGTAAATAAGAAAGGGAAGAAAATCAGAAGGGTTCATAGAAAGTGAACATCAGGTATTGTTCTTTTCCTTCTTGCTGTTTATTATATACCATGAAATGATTTTAAAAAATCTAATAAAATAATTTTATTCCAATTTTCAGGTCAGTTGGAAGAAGTCATGATAAGAAAGATAATTCCCAACTGGCTATTAGAATCAGCACTGGAACAGTTAAGGTCTCAGTTTAAATGGGAACTAGTGATTAGAAAGATTGTTAAAGAACACATTCTAAATTAAGATAAGCTCAAGGCCATTAGCCTAACAGACCAAAACACAGTTTTGTATCAGAGTATCAGTAAGACTGATGTGCCTCCAGCAGAACACACATTAGCTGAATGGATACCAGTTCTTGTAAAACTAGATTGCTAGGAAAAGAACAATATTAAAGAAACAAATGCTAGCAAGTGCTTCTTTTGAACTTTACTTTCAATTTGGGGAAATATTTTTGAATGTTTTCCTTATGAATATGTTTTTTTGCTGTTGCAATGTTGCTAAGAAAAATCTTGGTTAGAAACGACTTTGTATTTCCAAATGCTGAGTATTTCTGTAAGGGTCCATACTAATGAAACTTTAACCAATATTAAACACTACTTCTTTACTATTTGAAAAATCTATATTTATATTCATTTAAGAATATTTATGGCTGAGTGGAAGCAAATATTGAATAGAAATATGTGTCAGAAAAATTGATCGCTAATTTCCTAATATACTACACCTTCTGAATTCATGTCAGGTTAAAATAGGTCATTATTCTAAAGTATAAGCAGTATATGTAAAAATTCTCTCATGCAAGTTAAGTACTCGTCACTTTACATAGAAATAAAAATAAGTGAGCATTTCTCTAATCTCACAAGTATGAGATTTGGGGGAAAAAAGGTTATATTAATTATTGATAGAGAAAATCCAGAGAAATATGGGTGGAAGAAATTTAAATTTTGAACATGCCTCAGAAACTATTCCAAGAAAAGAATTTGTGTGCTTATTTGCTCAGTTGTCCCCGACTCTTTGTGAGCCCATGGACTGTAGCCCTCCAGGCTCCTCTGTCCATGGGGATTCTCCAGACAGGAACACTGAAGTGGGTTGGGGCCCTCCTCCAGGGGACCTTCCCCAACCCAGGGATCAAACCCAGGTCTCCTGCATTGCAGGCATATTCTTTACCATCTGAGCTACTAAGGAAGCCTCTCTAAGAAAAGAATTTACTAATACAATACATTTATAGAATGATTTCACAGAAAGTAACAGAATATGATTGGTTGCTCAATAAAAATTAAGATAGATGAAGAAGGTCCAGACTTGACGTTAGATTCCCTGAACCCTCTCTCCTCCACATCCTTGCTCCTTTTTCCTTTTTCCTCCCATTCCACGCTCCAAGGTAGGACAAATATTGGTGCTTAGAGTTTTTTACTGATGCTGAAGCTGAAACTCCAATACTTTGGCCACCTGATGCAAAGAACTGACTCATTAGAAAAGACCCTGATGCTGGGAAAGATTGAAGGCGGGAGGAGAAGGGGACGACAGAGGATGAGATGGTTGGATGGCATCACTGACTCAATGGATGTGAGTTTGAGTGAACTCCGGGAGCTGGTGATGGACAGGGAGGCCTGGTGTGCTGCAGTCCATGGGGTCGCAAAGAGTTGGACACGACTGAGCAACTCAACTGAACTGAGAGCCTTTTACAAGTCAGGGCAGAAGAGATTATGGGAATTTGATGCCCAGCCAGATAGCCAAGACACACTCGCCTACACTCACCGCATCTTGGTTCGGCTCTCGCCCTCTTAATAAAGTCTACCGTGATAGATCACCCTACAGTCTAGCCCTCTCTTTCCCAGCTCTCTTACCCTAGTCTCCTTTTCCTCAGGTTTTCTTATTATCTAACATACTAATTCACTCATTTATTGCTTGTGCTTATTGTGTGTTATGTCCTTTAACCACTAGGATGCAAGCTCCATCAAACCAAGGATCTTTATTTTTATCTTTCATTCATGCACCTATTTGCAAAGTAGGCATTCAATAAATATTTGATGGACAAATGCAACATATCAATATTGAATTGCAATTTTCTCAAAAAGCCAACTGAGCACAAGAGGAATCTCATAGTACAGTGCCTTAGGTTTTTATGAGACCAAGCTGCATGACTAAAAATTCTGGGTGAAATGTTTTTAAGTATATGAGGTGGAATTAAGCAAAAACAAACAGACAAAAACACCAACCTCAAAAGCCAGAAATAAAAAGAAAGTGAAGCCACAGGATTAAGAAAGCCCTAGAGCCAGTGGCAAAGTCTGAGAGATCAGACATGCACATCCTCCTTCATAAAACCCCCAAGAGCAATATTCTTGTGGGGTGAGCTGGAAAAATCCCACCTTACAGAGAGAGTTACTGAAGATATTTTCCTCTTCTAGTTGTGCTACCATTTGACTGGAAAAAGAAAAGAGAAAATCTCTCTGAAAATTCTTAACCATAGCTCACAGTATTGAGAGTAATGTCCACACCATCTATAAGGTACCAAACATCAATTTTTAAATTATAAAGTTGCTTTGAAACTCTAAATCCCCAGGAAAAAAATTATTTCTGGATAAATTCATGTATATCCAGGTTTCCAAAGAGTCCCACAGTATGAAGATACTATTTTAGGGAAATTTAGCCCTTAATAAAATATATATTAGTAGATATATTAGCCAACCAGCATCATTAATTATAGCCATCATACTATTATAAAATAACTATATGTATATATACACATATGTTATAAACATAACTATACACATATTTAAGTCATGGTTCCCATTATCTTACACAGTTATTTTTTCCTATATGAACTATGAACTGTTGACTTAAGAAATGGAAACATTGCTATTCATGTAATAAAAGAGAAAGCTTTGAAGAAAGGACTAACATTTAACTGAAGGTCAGTTACATTTATGGTTCCACAGTCAGAATAAATCAAGCTTCACAATTACCATACTTGAAATTTTTATTCCACAAAAGTTGTCTTAAGTAAGAAAATATGGGTCAAGTGCCAGAATATTTCTTTCTATGCAGCAGGGGTCAATCATCAAAGAATTTAGGTGACATTACCAATGATTAACTATATGCTAAGCAAACAAATATTTAAAACAAGCATTTCAAATGACATAAAAAATGTAATTTGTCATCTTCCAAAAATATTTCCGATTCATGGATACCATTATTCTTTCTTTTGCTTAGCACTGAGATGAATCTTGCTGCATATCTGTGTGTGTGTGTGTGTGTGTGTGTGAGTGCACACCATACGTGTCTGTGTGTAGCCTGACATTTGGAATCAAATTCTATTTTCAATTGAATTGGCAAAATGACCTTATTTCATACAGCTCTTTAGAGGACTGAAGAGTTAATCTAAATTAATCTGCAAGAAAGAGTACTTTATAAATATCAGTAAATTAATAGAATAAAATTATTTTTGTATTAAACAGTTTCTTCATTTTCACCTGACAATCATATTAATATATTTAAACCATAAATTATAATCATTGTAATTGTCCATTTAACAAGGATACACTGATTCGCAACTTCATTCTGACACTACATAATCATCTACTTTGATTTCAGTTAAATTACTTAAGAAATATTATATTAGAGATGAATAATCATGTACTAAATGGACTGGTCAAGAAAGAACATGAATAGTATGATGCATTTATAATTTATACCTAGGCATCATTTATACCTAGATGACAATTAAATTTATTCATTGCTTGAAATAATGATTTACCTCATTAACTTCACAATAATTAATTTATTTCAAGATATATTCTACTTTGTATATCTTAATGTAATCTGGACCAGTGTAGGTAAACCAAATAAAGAACATTTATTTTATTACATTTCTTCAGAACATTGGTCATTTATACGCAAGCTAGTTCAATCACTTTATACGGTATTTATGCAAAAGTACATTTCATTACACCTACTGATGATCCAGTTTCATTTTTGTATACACTATTATGGTGAGAAAAAAGTGTAAAGTTGTTATTTTTAACATTTTTCAAGCAACTTTAAAAATGTGATAAATCCTATTTTCATTTTTAAATGGAATATTATTTTTAAAATTAGATTTCATTAACTTTTTTATTAATCCTCTTTTACAATATCATTTGTTGATTCCTCTGAAACTATTTTCTCCTCTTAATCACATTATTTTCACATTAGTTAGTTAGTTAGTTAAGTCACTCAGTCGTGTCCGACTCTTTGCGACCCTGTGGACGATAGCCCACCAGACTTCTCCATCCATGGGATTCTAAAAACAAGAATACTGGAGTGGGTTGCCATTTCCTCTCCAGGGGATCTTCCCGACCCAGGGATCAAACCCAGGTCTCCCGCATTGCAGGCAGATGCTTTAACCTCTGAGCCACCAGGGAAGCCCATTTTCACATATTAACTCAATATAAATTGAATACCTGTACCCATTATTGCTATTTCTAGTTTCAAGTTAATAATTGGGTTTCTCTGGTGTCTCAAAGGATAAAGAATCCACCTGCAATGCAGGAGACCCGGGCTCCATCTCTGAGTTGGGAAGATCCCTGAAGAAGGGAAAGGCTACCCACGCCAGTATTCTTACCTGGGGAATTCCATGGACAGAGGAGCTGGCAGGCTACAGTCCATTCCCATCTTAAATAACTTCTGTAGCATACTGTCAAGATAAATAGCTTATTGAACTTCCTCCCATGTGTGCAGATTATTTTCTAACACTTTTTTCAAAGTTTCCTTTTTTATTTTATCAAATATATTCAATATATCCAAAACCTAGCTCTTACCCTATGCCATGTTTGAATTTTAGAACTGGTAGAGTCTGATTAATACATTCGAACATGATAAGTTAACAAAATTTGTTTTTCTAATAACATTTTTATTTTAAAAAATGACTTGCCTTTCCCCTCTGATACATGACACATCCTCCATTATATACTATATATTATTCTCCTGTACACTGAGTTTTTTTAATATACTAACGGTCTAAATGAAATGAAAAAGTTGTTTGAGGTTTTATAAGAAATAAATTTACTTGTGTCAAAATTCTGTAACATTTTAGACATATTGATGAAATGGATCTAATCATAAGACTTTTTCTTAAGGAAATAATCAGGTATGTAAATACATAATAGACACAACTGTATGTGTAAGATATTTTATGCAACTTGAAAATCAATAGGGAAATGCTTAAATAAAATGTGATATCCATTGAATATATTATATTAGGCTTCCATTAAAATTCAAGGGGCTTCCCTGATTGCTCAGCTGGTAAAGAATCTGCCTGCTATCTGAATTGTAGGAGACCCCAGTTTGATTCCTGGGTTGAGAAGATCCACTGGAGAAGGGATAGGCTACCCACTTCAGTATTCTCAGGCTTCCCAGTGGCTCAGCTGGTAAAGAATTTGCCTGCAATGCCAGAGACCTGGGTTCAGTCCCTGTGTTGGGAAGATCCCCTGGAGAAGGGAACATTCCCTGGAGAAGGGAACATTCTGGCCTGGAGAATTCCATGGACTGTATAGTTCATGGAGTCGCAAAGAGTCGGACACAACTGAGCGACTTTCACTTCACTTCACTTCTTCACTAAGATTCATAACTTTAGAAACTGTTACTGACATGGAATATGCTAATTTTATAAAAGCCAGTGGAAATGAGTTCATTTACTCTATAGTATTCAACTTTGGTTGAAAATATGCAAAAGGTGTTTGCATCTGAATTAAAAATCTGGCAAAATATAGGAAAAGGTTGATGTAACAGTCAATGTCTGTAAGAGTATAAGTTATGCTTTGTAATATTCAGTGTAGAAGTATATAATAAAGGTAGGCATTACTTATATACTATTTCATAATTACATTAGATAAAACATTTTATAAAATAATTTCTTTTAGCAACTGATTTATAATGTGGTCTCTGGGAGAGGTATACCATAATTACAGAATAAAAATAAGTTGGTTTTGAGCAATATGGTACAATAACAAACCCAAGACTCTCCTTCCTCTCACAGAGACACTGATTCAACACCAATCCATAGACCAGTTCTGTTTGTCAGAAGTCCAGAAACTAAATAAGAGTCTCTTGTCACCCTGGTAAGCATAAAACCAGCCATATCAAAGCTGGTTAAAAAAACACCCATGGGACACACTTGCCATTGTCTCCCCACCTCTCCGTCCCCCAGCACAACTCCACAGGATCAGGAGAAAATTACTGTTTCTGATTTCTGTCCAGGCAGGGAGAGAGAAGGTTGAATTGTATGTCCAAAGCTTTGAACTTTCAGGGGAACTGCCTGAGCCATTGGATTTGGCCTTGCTTCTCTGAGAGCACTGAATGAACTCAGTACACTTTATTTAGATGCCTGGGGACCTCTGAGAGCAAATAAGAGCTGAGCAGCATGTTCTCCAGAACACGCATGGTGCAGCACAGTCCAAAACAGCTTTGTGGCCCCTCCCTCAGGGGAGAGAGAAGAGTGATGCAGGCACCCAGTGCTCTGGCGTTTCAGTGTGCTGCCTGATTTGTATCTTGTCTGAAACAGCACTGATGGGAATAGGGTGCCAGGGTGAGGGCCACTGAGAACAAAGCCTTCCCAGTGTGTTCCAGAATCTACTGTACGACATACAGACACTACGCAGCATTCCTGATCGGGACTTGGCAGACCTCTTCATCAAGGAGATTAGACACACAAGACCAGAGAAAATGCATTCCCAGAAAAGGCTTCAAAGATCGCTAGAATAGCTAGCTAGGCTGATTGAAGAGGTTCCTCCCTGTGCACAAGTATGTTACAAAGACTAGGAGAAGTAGTTGATTTTCCATTTTCCAAAGTTCTTACAGAAGATATCTAGACAGACAAAAAGCAGGGAAATACGGGCCATTCAAAGAAACAAGTTAAATCACGAGAAAATTATCCTGAAGAAATGAGGAAATATGAATTAACAGACAGAGAATTTAAAATAGTCATCATACATGTGTTCCCCAGTGCACCAGCCCCGAGCATCCTGTCTCATGCACTGAACCTGGACTGGTGATTCATTTCACATATGATAATATGCATGTTTCAGTGCCATTCTCCCAAATCATCCCACCCTCACCCTCTCCCACAGAGTCCCAAAGACTGTTCTATACACCTGTGTCTCTTTGGCTGTCTCGTATACAGGGTTATCGTTATCATCTTTCTAAATTCCATATATATACGTTAGTTTACTGTATTGGTGTTTTTCTTCCCAGCTTACTTCACTCTGTATAATAGGCTCCAGTTTCATCCACCTCATTAGTTCAGTTCAGTTCAGTTCAGTTCAGTCGCTCAGTCGTGTCCGACTCTTAGTGACCCCATGAACCACAAAACAAAAGGCCTCCCTGTCCATCACCAACTCCCGGAGTTCACTCAAACTCATGTCCATCGAGTCGGTGATGCCATCCAGCCACCTCATTCTCTGTCGTCCCCGTCTCCTCCTACCCCCATTGCTCCCAGCATCAGAGTCTTCAAATGCATTCTTTTTAATGGCTGAGTAATACTCTGTGGACATGAGTTTGAGTGAACTCCGGGAGTTGGTGATGGACAGGGAGGCCTGGCGTGCTGTGATTCATGGGGTCGCGGAGAGTCGGACACGACTGAGCGACTGAACTGAATACTCCATTGTGTATATGTACCACAGCTTTCTTATCCATTCCTCTGCAGATGGACATCTAGGTTGCTTCCATGTCCTGGCTATTATAAACAGTGCTGCGATGAACATTGGAGTACACGTGTCTCTTTCAATTCTGGTTTTCTCGGTGTGTATGCCCAGGAGTGCGATTGCTGGATCATATGGCAGTTCTATTTCCAGTTTTTTGAGGAATCTCCACACTGTTCTCCATAGTGGCTGTACTAGTTTGCATTCCCACCAACAGTGTAAGAGGGTTCCCTTCTCTCCACACCCTCTCCAGCATTTATTACATGTAGACTTTTGGATAGCTGCCATTCTGACTGGTGTGAAATGGTATCTCATTGTGGTTTCGATTTGCATTTCTCTGATTATGGGTGATGTTGAGCATCTTTTCATGTGTTTGTTAGCCATCTGTATGTCTTCTTTGGAGAAATGTCTGTTTAGTTCTTTGGCCCATTTTTGATTGGGTCATTTATTTTTCTGGAATTAAGCTTCAGGAATTGCTTTTATATTTTTGAGATTAATCCTTTGTCAATTGCTTCATTTGCTATTATTTTCTCCCATTTTGAAGGCTGTCTTTCACCTTACTTATAGCTTCCATTGCTGTGCAGAAGCTTTTAATTTTAATTAGGTCCCATTTGTTTATTTTTGGTTTTATTTCCAATATTCTGGGAGGTAGGTCATGGAGGATCCTGCTGTGATTTATGTAGGAGAGTGTTTTGCCTATGTTCTCCTCTAGGAGTTTTATAGTTTCTGGTCTTACATTTAGATCTTTAGTCCATTTTGAGTTTATTTTTGTGTATGGTGTTAGGGAGTGTTCTAGTTTCATTCTTTTACAAATGGTTGACCAGTTTTCCCAGCACCACTTGTTAAAGAGACTGTCTTTTCTCCATTTTATATTCTTTCCTCCTTTATCAAAGATAAAGTGTCCATAGGTGCATGCATTTATCTCTGGGCTTTCTATTTTGTTCCATTGATCTATATTTCTGTCTTTATGCCAGTACCATACTGTCTTGATGACTGTGGCTTTGTAGTAGAGCCTGAAGTCCGGCAGGTTGATTCCCCCAGTTCCATTCTTCTTTCTCAAGATTGCTTTGGCTATTTGAGATTTTTTGTATTTTCATACAAATTGTGAAATTATTTGTTCTAGCTCTGTGAAAAATACCGTTGATAGCTTGATAGGGATTGCATTGAACTTACAAAGTACTTTGGGTAATATATTCATTTTCACAATATTTATTCTTCCAATCCATGAACACAGTATATTTCTCCATCTATTAGTGTCCTCTCTGATTTCTTTCACCAGTGTTTTATAGTTTTATATATATAGGTCTTTTGTTTCTTTAGGTAGATATATTCCTCAGTATTTTATTCTTTTTGTTTGGGGCAGATTCTTGTCAATGTATGGCAAAATCAATATAATAATGTAAAGAAATTAGCCTTCAATTAAAATAAATAAATTTTAAAAATAAATAAATAAATCAAATAGCCATCATAAAGATGTTCAATAAATTAAAAGAGAGAACAGAAATGTAAATAATTGACATAAAAAAATGATGTAGAGGAACTGAATAAAAATTCTAGAACTGAAGAATTAACTGAATTGACAAATTCACTACAGGGACTTAGCTTTTGACTAGACAGAAAAAAGAATCAACACACTTGAAGACAAGACTTTGAAAATTATTGAGGCTTAAGAGCAAGAAATTAAGGAGGAGAAGAAGGATTTAAAAAAAATAAGAAAATCAGAGAGAACTTAGTGAATTGCGGGACATCATCACATAGTACAGCATAAACATTATATGAATCCCAGAAGAGAAAAGAAAGGGTCAGAGAACCTTTGTTACATATGCATCCCATAAACTAGTAGAAAGAGGACATTTTAAGTAGGAACATGGACAATATATAAATAATGCAAATCAAATTTCTAGAGATGAGAACTAAAGTATCCAACATGAAAAAGAGAACATACAACCTACACGTTAGACATTACAAACAAAGTGATTAGTCACTTAGAAGATATGATAATGGAGATAATCCAAAATGAAGTGGAGAAGGAAAAAAAAAAAGAGGATCTTACATGTATCAGTTCAGTTCAGTTCAGTCACTCAGTCGTATCTGACTCTTTGCGACCCCATGAATCACAGCACGCCAGGCCTCCCTGTCCATCACCAACTCCCGGAGTTCATTCAAACTCATGTCCACAGAGTCGGTGATGCCATCCAGCCATCTCATCCTCTGTCGTCCCCTTCTCCTCCCGCCCCCAATCCTTCCCAGCATCAGAGTCTTTTCCAGTGAATCAACTCTTCGCGTGAGGTGGCCAAAGTAATGGAGTTTCAGCTTTAGCATCAGTCCTTCCAATGAACACCCAGGATCAATCTCCTTCAGAATGGACTGGTTGTCTCTCCTTGCAGTCCAAGGGACTCTCAAGAGTCTCCTCCAGCACCACAGAAAACAGAGCGTATTGAGATACGGGACAGGTTTAATCCATCTAATACATGTTATTTGCACGCCCAAAAAAGAGTTAGTGAGCACTTTGAAAAATGACATCCAAAATATCCCACACTTAATTAAAACTAACATTCTACCCAATAATAGCAAAATATACCTTGGTTACAAATACACATGGAACATATACTACTTAGACCTTATTCTGGGCCATATAAAATGTCTCAATAAGCTTAAAGATATTTAAAGCATACAAAATATGTTCTTTAACCAAAACAAAATTAAATTTAAAATTATTAATCTGCAAAATCTAAAATATTTTTAAGTTTAATAACATATTTCCAAGGAATGGGTGAAAGAGGAAAAATAAAATTAGAAAGCATTTTGAAAGATGAAAACAAAAAGTGTAACAAGACAAAATTTGCATATACATCCAAAGCAGGATTTAGAGGGAATAACATTAAATGCCTATATTAAAAATGAAGAAAAATCTCCAATCAGTAACCTCAGTTTCTGGCTTAAGATACTAAAAGGGTGAATTAAAGTCAAAATAGAGAGGAGAAAGGAACTAATAAAGATAGGAGTACAAATCAATGAAAAAGAAATCAGAAAAATGACGGGAAAAGAGATGAAAATCAAAGCTGTTTCTCTGAGAAGATTAATAAAATTGAGATATCTTTATCCAGGCAGTCACAAACACACAAAAAACACCCTCTGCTAAAAGTGTGATTATTACCCCATTTTACAAAGGAGAAAATAAGGCACGGAGAAGTTACATGATTTACCCAAGGCCTCACAATTAGAAAGTAGTACAAGCAGGATTCAAATCCAAATTATCTTCCTTCTCCAGCCATTCTTTTAAATATATACTAATATCATATTTTATAATGCATATATTTACAAATTCATATCAATATTTAAATAGCTGTATCAGATATAAATATGACATATAAAGTAATAATTACCCATTGTCTGGCACTTTTTCACTTCTTAGTGTATCTTGTATATCATTATGCATTTGTACATCTGTATATATACAGGTGATCATATACATTATGATTGTACATCATGCATCTGTATATGGTTCATTCTTTATATTGGGCAGATTCCCACTATACAAATGTTCCCTAATTTATTAACCAGCCTATTATTGATGGATATTTGCTTTCTAGAGCAAAAAATCTGCTGCACATATATCTTTGAATAAAGAAGTGCACATTTACTGGTAGTATAAATTTTTAGAAATAAAATTTATTAATAGAAAGATTGTTATGTTTTTATAGATTTTGCCAAATTCTTAAAGCATGTCAAACCAAGTGATATGCCTACCTAAACACACATAAGATTCTTGTTTTCCAAGCCTAGAGAATCTTTGTTAATGAAATTTTGAATGATTGTCAATCAGACAAATAGAAAATGTCAATTAAATAAAATTGAATTTTGAAAACGATGAGCAAAGGTGAATGATAAGAATTGTCTTTTCATTCTCCTTTCTTCATTTCCTCTCCCTCTGTCTCTTTCTACCCATCTGAGGTTTTACAATTGATTGGTTAAGAGCCATTTTATATTAGAAATCATTTTTCTCAGTGTTCAACAATTTTATCAGCTTGCTTTTATGTATTAATACTTATGAATCACACTGCCATGCAGAATACTGAATTTTTATCATTCTGGGATTAATATTTTAATTTTAAAATTTTAGTTTCAAAAAGATATTTTACATGTTTCTTTAGCCATGCTTAAAAGAGCATCTCCCACCAAAAGTTAGGAAGTAAATTTGCCCATGTTCCCTTACAATGGTGCTATGACATCCTAATTTACATAGAGGCTTTTCATCCACCTGAATGCATTTGTCTCATTTTAATACTTGTCTAACAATCAGGCATTTAATAAACTATCTTTTCCTTAATCTTTTGAAATAACACCTCTGTATTATATTAAATTGCCATATTTTTTCTACTTCCTTAGTTTTTCAAACAATCTGCTTACCAAATAAAATATTTGATTTACATTACATTTTCAAAAATAACAGAATGATCTTCTTGCATATTGCATATTCGTGAACCTTGTGTGTGTGTATGTGTTTAATTCAATCTCTATACTTTAATGAAAAGTCTACATTCAAAAAATGAAGATAATGGCATCGGATACCATCACTTCATGGCAACTAGCTGGGGAAACAATGGAAACAGTGACAAACTTTATTTTCTTGGGCTCCAAAATCACTATGGATAGTGACTGCAGCCATGAAATCAAAAGATACTTGCTGCTTGGAAGAAAATCCATGACAAGCCTAGACAGCATATTAAAAACAGAGGCATTACTTTGCCAACAAAGGTCCATCTAGTCAAAGCTATGGTTTTTCCAGTAGTCATGAATGAATGTGAGAGTTGGAGCATAAAGAAAGCTGAGTGCTGAAGAATTGATGGTTTTGAACTGTGGTGCTGGAGAAGACTCCTGAGAGTCCCTTGGACTGCAAGGAGATCCAACCAGTCCATCCTAAAGGAAATCAGTCCTGAATATTCATTGGAAGGACTGATGCTGAAGCTGAAGCTTCAATACTTTGGCCACCTGGTGCGAAGAACTGACTCACTGGAAAAGACCCTGACGCTGGTAAAGACTGAAAGCAGGAGGAAAAGGGGTCAACAGAGGATGAGATGGTTGGATGGCATCACTGACTCAGTGGATTGAGTTTGAGCAAGATCCGGGAGATGGTAAAGGACAGGGAGGCCTGGCGTGCTGCAGTCCTTGGGAGAGCAAAGAATCAGACATGACTGAGCAACTGAACAACAGCGTCAACATAGGTATAATCTACTCCATGAAAATTTAATCAAATTAACTATTTTTAGGCATGTTAAAATATTCATTTTTATTACATGTACTTCTTGTATCAGGAAGGATCTCACTAATATTCTAGAAGAGGCTGCCACTAAATATGCTCAGTCTTCTAAAAAAAAAAAAAAAACAGGAAAATGCAAGATACAAAATGGAAGGGAAGATTTTTGTCTTGGTGAATATTACTCAAATTATTTCTATTGCTGACATATCTTTTCTAACATTATTATATAGTGAAAGTAACTAAACTGCTAAAAATGTTATATTTTTAACTAACTTATTTTTTTATCTCTTACCACTTATGTAACAATAAATAATTTTTAAACCTGCATTATTCTAAGAGTACATTACAACAAAATATAAGGTATCAGTGGTCCCTATGATAAAAATATCACTTTCTTCTCAAAGATAACCCAGATTATGCATGACATTGAATGAGTGGTTGAGATAGTTGGTTAAGTGATATTCTTGTGGTTCACACACATTGAAAACTATATATCACTTTCATGATTGACAGATTTGTCCAAGTATTACATATTATATTTATACTCTTTAAAACTATATCTTAAATATTCATAAATGCATGAATAAATTAAGGGGCCAAAGCACTTCTTCAGAATAACTGCTTAAGCATATAAAATTGTTCTTTGTAAAATAATGGAATAATTATTGTCACCTTATTCAAACATGTCATTCATTCTTGAATAGCAACCCAAATTTGATTTACATTTTATGGCAAATATTATTTCCAGATAAGTTTCAGCAACATTTTCTAAAATAATATTTGCCAAGCAAACATAAGTGGATTAATATTAATATAGTATGTGTAAAAAGAAGTAAATCTCTCAAGTTCAATAATGGTCTTGTCTAAAATAGAATTTAGGTACACGGTATTTTAGTATGAAACCTATCCAAACTTTCTGAGTGAAGAATTTGCTTTATGTTAAGATAAACACTGGAAAATGGCATTTTCCTCATAAACATGGTAAAAATTTAAATAATGCATAATTTAAAAACTGAAAGTATGCCATTTGAGAACTTCAGGCAGAACTGCTATAGCCTTTAAGCCTAAATGTATATGAATGTGAATATTTTTCTCAGGCAATTATTAATCTCATTGCTGTATGTGTGTGTGTGTGCTCAGTTGCTCAGTAGTATCCTGCTCTTTGTGACCTCATGGATTGTAGCCCACCATGCATATTAAAAAGCAGAGACATTACTTTGCCAACCAAGGTCCATCTAGTCAAGGCTGTGGTTTTTCCCATAGTCATGTATGGATGTGAGAGTTGGACTGTGAAGAAAGCTGATCGCCGAAGAATTGATGTTTTTGAACTGTGGTGTTGGAGAAGACTCTTGAGAGTTCCTTGGACTGCAAGGAGATCCAACCAGTCCATCCCAAAGGAGACCAGTCCTGGGTGTTCATTGGAAGGACTGATGCTAAAGCTGAAACTGCAATACTTTGGCCACCTCATGCGACGAGTTGACTCACTGGAAAAGAGTCTGATGCTGGGAGGGATTGGGGGCGGGAGGAGATGGGGACGACAGAGAATGAAATGGCTGGATGGCATCACCGACTCGATGGACATGAGTTTGAGTGAACTCCGGAAGTTGGTGGTAGACAGGGAGGCCTGGCGTGCTGTGATTCATGGGGTCGCAAAGAGTCGGACACCAGTGAGCGACTGAACTGAACTGAACTGAATGCTTCTTTTTTCATGGAATTTTCCAGGCAAGCTGTAACTATCTCCTAAATGCTTCTGTAAAATGTGGGGGCCTAAAGAGATCAGGAAAGAAACACAGGTTCGACATGTCTGCACTCTACTTATCCAAGATTTGTCTTATTTCAACAAAGGACTTTTATGGAGTATTATTATCTGAAACTTCTAAGTCTTCTAAGGTCCTAGATTGAAATATATATATATAACACTTTTATTTAAGTTTGAAAAACAACATATGGACTTATGAGTAATTGCTCATGTGGTTGTCATTGGCTATGGAAATGCGAAAACATTAAAGTAGGAAATAAGAATACTACAGTCACAGGTAGATTAAGCCCCTAGCAGTCTTACTTTTCTTTCTTTTTATAAGCAATGTAAATATGCACTATATTCCACAGAAGTTGAAGACCTGCTCATTTTGTTATTAACTAGCAGTTTGGGAAATCTTGAATAAACACTTGGTTGGGATCCAAAATGTGTAACAATACCACTGATATGAATTCAGTAGTGCTAATAGTAGGGCTTCCCTGGTGGCTCAGAGGTTAACGCGTCTGCCTCCAATGCGGGAGACCCGGGTTCGATCCCTGGATCGGGAAGATCCCCTGCAGAAGGGAATGGTAACCCACTCCAGTATTCTTGCCTGGAGAATCCTATGGATGGAGAAGCCTGGTAGGCTACAGTACACGGGGTCGCAAAGAGTCGGACACGACTGAGCGACTGAACAGAACAGAACAGAATATTTAAAGAGTCAAAACTAATCATGTAGTTATTGTCCCAAAAGAATACAGGAGCTGGTGCATATGTAACTCACACATAGTCATGAAAAATCGTTTTAACCAAAAAAGTAAGTGTGAATTTGTTAAAATTAGATTATTATCTCAAAGCACTGATATGGTTCTTCAAGAAGATTAAGTTTTGAGTTTGCAAAAATATTCGTTCAAGTTTTCCTATAAGCTGTTACAGAAAAACCTGAATAAACGTTTTGGCCAATCCAATCCAAGAGAGCAACTTGCTTTAAAGAAAAATGAGAAAATTCTTCCCGTATCAGTCAGTCCAAGAGATAGTCTAGATGATAGATACAGATTTTTGCTTTGTTGAAATTATGGAAGCTTACAAAATTATTCTTTTAAAAAGAATGAGCAAGAATCATTTTAGTGATTTCAGAAAATTCATGCAGGGGATTACATTTTGTGAAGCCCATATGAAGGCAGTTGCAAATATAAATACATGAAGCAATATCAGCAGAAACATGGCCTCTGAGAAATTTAGAGGAAAATTTGTAATTTTAAGAACCAAACCTAATAGCACAATCCCTCTTCTTAGGTACCAGGAGATGACAGGTCTTATGAGCTTACAGTAGGATGCAGAAGCTGAAACGGTTTGGAACCGTGAAGACGGACAGAGAAGAAAAAGCATAGCTGGGCACCCCGGAGGCAGTGGTTTCACTGCTTCTGCCTGAGTGCTGCACAAATGCTTTAAAGAACGTTGTGTAACACCACACTTCCACTTGGATAGAGCGTGTACTTTTGTTGTCTCAACAGTGCCATAGAAACACACTTATCCCCTTTGGCAGTCCATGTAGTTCTAGGAGGACTTTACCATTTTCCAGAGGCAAGACTGTGATCCAGATCCAGCTGAACAATAAATTCCAACCCTAGCCAGAGTGAACTGTTCAGAGTGCACAGGAGACTCAGTTCAGCCAGTGAGTCATACCAGATTTTTCCTGGAACAATGAGAAAAAGGACTTTTTCACAGGGATTGTTGGCTGTGATGAAAATGTATCCTGTAGTTATTTTTTGCCGTAACATGGGAACCATGCTAGAGAAGAAAATGAGTAGAAAGCAGAACAGAACAAAGGACTAAAACAAATAATCCCAGTGAATTTAGCCCAGATCTTGGATCCAGTTGTTTCTGAAAGATAAGTTCCTAAGCTTCCTCGTTATATGTTACGCTTTGTTGTTTCCCATTCTTGATTCACTGAGTGTGACTTCTGTAATGAAAATGCAAAAATATCTAATAAAATAAACTAAAGTTAGAATCCATAAAGTCTTCCTTGTTAGGCTCTGATCACTTAAATTTTTAGCAAAAGTTCTCTTAACCGGACTCCATTTAATATATGACAAGTTAAATGTCTCTGTAAACATAACACATGTACTTGTCTCATTGAATATCTGCAGCTAACCAGTGGCACTTCAATAGCCTCATGTCCTTCAACTACCATCATGTGAGCTATATTCTTGACAACAGTCAATTGTGCTTGTTAGAAATGCTGTTCATATTATCTTTATTTGTCATTGTAATTAAAAATTTAATCAAATATTAAACTAACAAATATTTCACATGTGAAAGAGTTCATATTTCTATGAAATCTGAAGATGAATCTATCAGAAGCTGAATCTACCAGCAAGACCTAATAATTGTGAGTTGCAAAATAAAATATTCTAGCTATAAGATTTTATTTTTGTTCCTCTTTAAATGACTTACTAGCAGAATTCATGGGAGTGAAAAAAAAAACATACACATTTCTAATGTGGATCCATTTTCAAAGAGGCCTTCTTCCTCCATCAAAACATGAGACGTACATGGCAACCATTTTAAATAAAATAAAGGCTTAATCTACCAACAAGTCATTTATATGACTCTAATTTTATTTCAGTTAAATTGCCACTTACTGATCCTAACATACCAGTACATCTGCAAATTTTTAGCCTCTTAGATGTTAACGTGTCTAGCTTTCAATTTAGTGGTATAGAATTTTAAAGATTTTTTTCTTTCAGTTCGTCAGTATGGATTCTAAATGCAATGAGGACAGAGAGTTCTGGGTATTATATGACTGAGTATTAATGGGTATTAATGACTCTACAGAGTTCTGCGTATTACGTATTGTAAGTACTTGCAGATTCAGATATGAATCATTTTTGTTATCACATTCTTTACATCTAGTCACTCTGTATACATTCACATACCCAGAAATAAATTTTTTAAAAAAAATTTCCATTCTTGAGTTTACTATTAATAAAACTAATCCATAAACAAAATATTTATAACAAAAATAATTATATTGAACTTCCGGTGAATATCTATCTTTCTCAACTGCAAGTAGTGCTAATTGTGGGGGACTGATGGACATGAGTTTGAGTGAACTCTGGGAGTTGGTGATGGACACAGAGGCCTGGCGTGCTGTGATTCATGGGGTCGCAAGGAGTCGGACACGACTGGGCAACTGAACTGAACTGAACTGATTTACATATGTTCTCCATGTATTAACAGTTGCTAGTTAAATCAAGAATCCAAGGGGTAAAAACAATGTTTTGCTTTACTTCCACTATTTTTTTCTCTTAACTGTACTGAAATATAGTTGGAATATAGCACTGTGTAAATGGATGTCACATCAGAATGATGTGACTTGTGTACACCATGAAATCATGATCACAAGCTTAGTGAAAATCATTCATCTGATATAAAGACAATATTAAAGAAATAGAAACAAAAATATTTTTCTTGTGATAAGAACTTTTAGGATTTACTCTTAACACATTTTGGTGTTAATTACATTTACATGTCATCCTTGTGTGTGTTTGCATACTCGGTCCTTCAGTCATGTCCAACTCTTTGCAACCCCATGGACTGTAGCCATCCAGGCTCCTCTGTCCATGGGATTTTCCAGGTAAGAATATTGGAGTGGGTTGCCATTTCCTCCTACAGGGGATCTTCCTGACCAAGGGATCAAACCCTCATCGCTTGCATCTCCATTGTCAGGTGAATCCTTTACCAGAGTCATGGGGGAAGCCACATTATAACCCAATCACTTATTTATCTTATAACTGAAAGCTTATACCTCTTGACCACTTTTATCCAGTTACCTCTCCTCCAGACTCCACCTCTGGTAACTACAAATCTGATCTCCTTTTCTATTATTTTTTTGCTTTAGAAGTATAAATGACTTGCAACATTAAGTTACCTCCTATTATATAACATAGGAGGGCATGGCAACCCACTCTAGTATTCTTGCCTGGAAAATCCCCATGGACAGAACAGCCTGGTGGGCTACAGTCCATGGGGTCATAAAGAATCGAACATGACTGAGCGACTAAGCACAGCACACATACAACATAGTGTGATTTGATATTTTTATTCATTTAAAAATGATCACCACTATAAATCATTACAACATAAGATACTAGTTACTGACTTTCTTCGCCCTGCACATTTGATACCCATGACTCATTTACTTTCCCACTGAAATTTTATACCTCTTAATATCCTTCGTCTATTTCTTCAACTATTGTTTTCTTAATTTCTCATTATTTTCTCCTTATTTTAAGCCTTTTTTTCCCTTAGTTAACAATGCCAATCCAACATCAGATCTATGTCATAAGAACCAGAGAAAAGGAGGGAGAACTGGAAGACACGGCCACCTCCCTGCAGGGATGAGTGTGGCTCAAATTCACCTCATGTTCCCATCACCATACTGGTATAAGGCTGCGTCTGCCAAGAGAAAGCTGAACCATTTTTAAGTCTGCACAGAGGTGACAGATGGTCTGGGGTAATTTCTGTAGCTAGTCTTCATGCTGTCTCGTATTTAGACTGAAGCGTCTGTGCTCATTCTGTTTTTAAAGAAGTCAGTTCATTTCAGTCGCTCAGTTGGGTCTGACTTTTGGGGACCCCATGGACTACAGCAGCCCAGATTCCCTGTTCATCACCAACTCCCAGAGCTTGCTCAAACTCAAGTCCACTGAGTCGGTGATGCCATCCAGCCATCTCATCCTTTGTCGTCCCCTTCTTCTCCTGCCCTCAATCTTTCCCAGCATCAGGATCTTTACCAATGAGTCAGCTCTTCGTGTCAGGTGGCCAAAGTATTGGAGTTTCAGCTTCAACATCAGTCCTTCCAATGAATATTCAAGACTGATTCCCTTTAGGATGGACTGGTTGGATTTCCTTGCTGTCCAAGGGACTCTCAAGAGTCTTCTCCACTATAGAGTTCAAAAGCAAATACTTTGGTGCTCAGCTTTCTTTATAGTCCAACTCTCACATCCATACTTGACTAATTTCATCAAGAGGCTCTTCAGTTCCTCTTCACTATCTCCCATAAGGGTGGTGTCATCTGAGTATGTGAGCTTATTGTTATTTCTCCTGGCAATCTTGATTCCAGCTTGAACTTCAAAATTCTTCAAGAGATAGGAATACCAGACCTCCTTATCTGCTTCTGAGAAATCTTATCCAGGTCAAGAAGCAACAGTTAGAACTGAACAGGGAACAATAGACTGGTTCCAAATTGGGAAAGGAGTACGTCAAAGTTGTATATTGTCACCCTGCTTATTTAACTTATATGCAGAGTACAGCATGAGAAATGCTAGACTAGACAAAGCACAAGCTAGAATCAAGATTTCCAGGAGAAATATCAATAACCTCAGATATGCAGATGAAACCACCCTTATAGCAGAAAGTGAAGAACTAAAAAGCCTCTTGATGAAGGTGAAAGAGGAGAGTGATAAAGTTGGCTTAAAGCTCAACATTCAGAAAACTAAGATCATGGCAGCCAGTCCCATCACTTCATGGCAAATAGATGGGGAAACAATGGAAACAATGGCAGACTTTATTTTGGGGGCTCCAAAATCACTGCAGATGGTGACAGCAGCCATGAAATTAAAAGATGCTTATTCCTTGAAAGAAAAGTTATGATCAACCTAGACAGCATATTAAAAAGCAGAGACATTACTTTGCCAACAAAGGTCCATCTAGTCAAGGCTATGGTTTTTCCCGTGGTCATGTATGGACGTGAGAGTTGGACTATAAAGAAAGTTGAGCACCAAAGAATTGATGCTTTTGAACTGTGTTGTTGGAGAAGACTCTTGAGAGTCCCTTGGACTGGAAGGAGATCCAAGCAGTCAATTCCAAAGGAAATCAGTCCTGAATATTCACTGGAAGGACTGATTTGAAACTGAAACCCCAATCTTTTGGCCACCTGATGCAAAGAACAGACTCATTTGTAAAGACCTTGATGCTTGGAGAGATTGAAGGCAGGAGGAGAAGGGGATGACAGAGGATGAGATGGTTGGATGGCATCACCGACTCGATGGACATGAGTTTGAGTGAACTCCGGGAGTTGGTGATGGACAGGGAGGCCTGGCGTGCTGCAGTCCATGGGGTCACAGAGAGTCGGACACGGCTGAGCGACTGAATGGAACTGAACTGAACTGTCATGCCTAAGTGAAAACAAAAAGAGAGAAGAGGGCACAGAGGGCTTATTCCTCACTACTTATTATAGCAATAAAAGTTTCTGAAAACATTAGACAATTAGGTGTTTCTTCTAAAAGAGAAAGCAGGAAACATTCTATAAATTGAATGTGATTTAATAAGAGCATAGGGACTAGAAAAGTTTGGCCATCAGTAGAAACAGAGTATTCAGTTCAGTTCAGTCGCTCAGTCGTGTCCGACTCTCTGCGACCCCATGAATCACAGCACGCCAGGCCTCCCTGTCCATCACCAACTCCCGGAGTTCACTCAAACTCAGGTCCACAGAGTCGGTGATGCCATCCAGCCCTCTCATCCTCTGTCGTCCCCTTCTCCTCCCGCCCCCAACATTTCCCAGCTTCAGAGTCTTTTCCAGTGAGTCAACTCATCTCATGAGGTGGCCAAAGTATTGCAGTTTCAGCTTTAGCATTAGTCCCTCCAATGAACACCCAGGACTGATCTCCCTTAGAATGGACTGGTTGGATCTCCTTGCAGTACAAGGGACTCTGAAGAGTCTTCTCCAGCACCACAGTTCAAAAGCATCAATTCTTCAGCGATCAGCTTTCTTCACAGTCCAACTCTCACATCCATACATGACCACGGGAAAAACCATAGCCTTGGCTAGATGGACCTTGGTTGGCAAAGTAATGTCTCTGCTTTTTAATATACTATCAAGGTTGGTCATAACTTTCCTTCCAAGGAGTAAGCGTCTTTTAATTTCATGGCTGCAATCAGCATCCACAGTGATTTTGGAGCCCCAAAAAATAAAGTCTGACACTGTTTCCAGTGTTTTTCCATCTATTTCCCATGAAGTGATGGGACCAGATGCCATGATCTTTGTTTTCTGAATGTTGAGCTTCAAGCCAACCTTTTCACTCTCCTCTTTCACTTTCATCAAGAGGTTTTTTAGTTCCTCTTCACTTTCTGCCATAAGGGTAGTGTCATCCGCATATCTGAGGTTATTGATATTTCTCCCATCACCAGAGTTCACAATAGCAAATAAGTGGAATAATAGGTATCTGACTTTACTTAAAAGCAAACAAACAAAAAAAACCTCCAGATGGTGTACTGCCTGGAGTCTGACACACCTATGCCTGCTAACACAAGTGCAGTTTTCTTTTGACTTTTCCAAACACCAAAACACTTCCTGAAGAAATAAGACAGTATAATGGAAAGAGGATTCATTTCCTCATTAGTCCATTCTGGATTTCAAATATTACATTTATAAAAGTCTAATTTTGGAAAAGTACTTTTTCGAGCTTAGTTTTCCTTAATATCAGTTTCCCTTAATATAGTTTCCCTTTGTGAATATAAAATGAGTACACTTATGATATATTTATATATATTAGCTTTGTGGAATTTCCAATTAGCTTTATTACAAAAAAGTATAGTAATGCAGTTATAATCTCAATATTAAAAATCAGATTTATCAAATCACTTGAAAATTTTTCTCAAATAAATTGTTATAGAATGCCTTCTGTTACCAAGTTCCCTGATGCCTCAGAGGGTAAAGCGTCTGCCTAGAATGCGAGAGACCTGGGTTCAGTCCCTTGGTCGGGAAGATCTCCTGGAGAAGGAAATGGCAGCCCACTCCAGTACTCTTGCCTGGAAAATCCCATGGATGGAGGAACCTGGTAGGCTACAGTCCATGCAACCCGCAAAGAGTTGGACACTACTGAGCGACTTCACTTTCTTTCACTTTCCCTAATGCTTACAGAATATAATTTCATTTAAATAAATTCTACATTAATAATTATAGAAATATAAATATCATTTTATCAGGACTATCAATATCCGTGAAGATAAAGTTGTGTGGTATCTCAATAGACCTGTTTATTAGTATGATATTGTCTGTTTAAAAATGAAAATAAAAATATTAAGTGTAACGGTTTTCACATTCCTGAAGTAATCTTACCCCCCCCCGACACACATGCATACACGTATATTTTCACTCACCTGTAAATATGTAATTCCAGAGAAATTTAGGACATTGAAATGTAAGAGTTAGGAAAACACACTTATAATTCCATGATTTACCTTCTTAGCCCGAATCACTTTTTAGGAAGCAGTCATTATAATTATAAGCAGCCATTATAATGGCTTTCCTGGTGGCTCAGACTCTAAAGCTTCTGCCTGCAATGCCGGACACCCGGGTTCGATCCCTGGGTTGGGAAGATCCCTAGGAGAAAGAAATGGCACCCCACTCCAGTATTCTTGCCTGGAATATCCCATGGATGGAGGAGCCTGGTAGACCATAGTCCATGGGGTCACAAAGAATCGGACACGACTGAGCGACTTTATTTTCAAAGTATCTAATTAGTAATTTTAGGTTGGTTGCCTATTGAAATGGTATACACTTAGTTAAAACAGTTTTGCTTTCCATAATCAACAGTGGTCTGAATATATTAAGTGGAAATAGAAGAAACAATTCATAAATTCTAACTCGTACCTTGTTCTGAGCAGCGTGATGAAATCCTACCCCGCCCAGCTCTGTCGCACCCAGTATGTGGATCATACTGCGTGTCCTGCCCATTAGTCGCTGGGGATTCATCTTGGTCATCAGGTCAACTGTTGCGCTATCGCAGGGCTTGTGTTCAAGTGAGTCTTATTGTACTTAATTATGACACAAAGGTGCAAGAGTAGTGATGATAGCAATTCAAAGAGAAAGTGTAAGTGCCTCCTTTAAATGAACAGGTAAAAGATCCTGAATTAATAAGCAATGGAAAAAAAATAGCATGCTGAGGTTGCTAAGATATACAAGAAGAGTGAATCTTCTATCTGTGAAATTGTGAAGAAAGGAAAAGAAATGTACGCTAATTTTGTGGTCACACTTCAAACTGCAGAAGTTACAGCCACAGTATTTGGTAAGTTCTTAGTTAAGATGGAAAAGACATTAAATTTGTACAGTAAGATGTTTTGAGAGAGAAAGCTTACAGTTAGGACTTTTATTATATATATTGTTATAATTGTTCTATTTTATTCTTAGTTATGGTTGTTAATCTCTTCACTCTGCCTGATTGTTTAAACTTTATCATAGATATCATGAATAAGAAAAAATACACAGTATATATAGAGTTTTTGCTATACACAATTTCAGATATTCACTCTAGGTCTTGAATTGTATCCCCTACAGATCAGGAGGGACTACACTGTATTAAATTAAATTTAATTTGCTTCTTTTTACTTTTATAAATGTCACTGCTAAAAACTTTAAAATGTTTATGTGCCTTATATTCTATTACTATTGGACAGCTTTGTTCTAAGACGCATATTTTGGCAAAATCATATATTACATTATAACACTTTGTGAATTGTATGTTCAGTTTCATGTTTTTTAAAAACATTTCTCTTTATATAGCCATCAGGGATACAGCGGAAAAGATCATCATTGGTCATTACAATCTTACCAACCTATACAGACTGTTCCTCTAATTTGTCCTTCAGTAGAGTCATTCTTACTTTATTTCATCTTTTTAGACATACTCAAGATCTTATCATACACAAAAGGAATCCTTTGGTCTAATCCATGGTCTTTTCCTGGACAGACTTATAGTATAATTCTGGTTTGATTTCATATAGTAATGGGTTAGGCCTTAGAATTTCAAAGTAAATAAAGCAACTTTATTTTTATTGTCACTTCCCTTCCCCCTTAAAATATCAAACCATACACTATATACCTAGTTGCCTACTTCCATAAGTACACCTACTTCTGGTGTCTTATCTTTGTCCGTCTCATCTTTCCAAATATAAAAGTATCTTCCAAAAATAAGCCATTGCAAAAAGTTTATAATTTCAAACATGATGAAAACTGGCAAGGACTTATATTGATCCAGTTCCGTAGGTAGGAGATTGAACAGTGCTTCACAGAATTTAATAGAGATTGTTCTTCATTCATTAGATTGAGGTCTAAACACCAAATCATAATTATGTCTATTTACTTATTTATAAAAATAATAGTTATTATAAAACATTTTTGATATACTGAAAAATAGAAATGAGCAATCGGTGCTGTCATGCAGTACAAGAGTTAGCACTGAAAGAAATTCTGTTTTGAAAATTTAGAGATAATACTAATTAAAACAAAAATGTTTATCATTGAGCATTTTTATAGACTGAAGCATTCACATATTTGGTTTGTTTAGATAAAATAAATTTTATTTTCATATATTTGATTTGCTTAAAATGTGAGTAAATGGAGTTGGATTGTGTGTGTGTGTGTTTGGAGCAAAATGCAACTATACTTCTGGATGTCAAGAGATAGACCGCTAAATGTTAATTTTCATTCATAGAAAAGATTATAATTTTTTCAATGACAAGGTAAAAAGTCATATGTGGAAAGTAGAAAAAAGTAAAGTATTCCATGGGGGCTTCCCTGGTGGCTCAGTGTTAAGAATTTGCCTTGATGTGAATTCAATCCCTGGGTTGGGAAGATCTCCTGGAGAAGAAAATGGCTCCCCACTCTAATATTCTTGCCTGGAAAATCCCAGGGACAAAGGAGCCTGATGGTGTTCAGTCCACGGGGTCACAAAACTCCAGCTGGACTTATTGACTAACCACCACCAACAAAGGTATTTCATAGAGATCTCCAACATTGCCATGGCTGTTTGTGAAGAAGTCTATTTACTCACAGGGAATTGGAATAGGTGCGTGTTTTATTATTAAATGATATTCAGTAGTATCCTGTATATTTTAAGGATTTGGTTAAGTAAATAAATGTTTGACTTATTTTATTACTCTCTAGTAATTAGATAATTATTTAAATCAACAGTATTTTTTTTTTAGTTTACATAAGTGTTTAACTTATTATTCATTTTTGTCTTACTAAAACTTAATTAATTCTGAGTAAGCTACATAATTCCTACAACTTTTGTTTGGATGTATCCCACGGATATTAATAAACCTTTGTCAAATTGCAAAATCAATTCAGAACAAAATCAGTGGTCTTGTAGTGTACAGTTGTACTAGTTTCCTGTGACTTCTATAACAAATGGTCACAAACTACGTGGCCTGAAACAGTAGAAATGCATTCACTGGTCGTTCTGGAGGTCAGATGTCTGATATCAAGGAGTGCACATGGCCGTGCTCCCTCTGGAGGTTCCCTCCGAGGAGAATGCATTTCCTTCCTTTCTTAGCTGGTAGTTGTAGGTATGTGTAATACTCACAGTTTTCAGGATTTGGAAGTGAATATATCTTTGAAGACTCATTGTTATGCCTGTCATAATAAAAGAAATAATCTAGTTGTGTTGTTAAATTTATATTTACCAAGTTGTTCAATATGTGTGCAATTTTTAAGCATGTCTTATGTCACCTACGGAGAAGGCAATGGCAAGCCACTCCAGTACTCTTGCCTAGAAAATCCCATGGATGGAGGAGCCTGGTAGGCTGCAGTCTGTGGGGTCGCTAGGGGTCGGACACGACTGAGCGACTTTACTTTCACTTTTCCCTTTCACACATTGGAGAAGGAAATGGCAACCCACTCCAGTGTTCTTGCCTGGAGGATCCCAGGGACGGGGGAGCCTGGTGGGCTTCCGTCTATGGGGTCACACAGAGTCGGACACGACTGAAGTGACTCAGCAGCTTAGCAGTATGTCACCTAAATAAGAACTTCTCCAAAATGACTTTTTTTTCAAGCAACAAATATCTTTGGATTTTCATAGCAGTGTGTCTTATTTTCTATTGACAAAATGTTCAAAATACTGTATTCAGAATCTAATAAAGTTTAGCCTTAAAGGTATCATCTACATGCATTTAGATTCATATATTTTCCACATGGGCAAATCATTAACTATGAAATAAAAAAAGTCACAAATAAAATATTAATAAAAATTATATTTAATGATATGCAATCCATAATATTTCTAGGGTAAATTATTATAGCATCTATTAGATTGGTGCAAAAGTAACTATAATTTTGGACTCTGAATTTTAAATCATTTTTTAAGTGATTCAATTTTTGATTATTTAATCAAACACATTTTTATTAATCAAAATGGGAACCATTTCAATCAACACAGTTTTGCCCATGAACAGTGTTTGTTTATTCCTGTAGCATAAAAATCCCTACTTCAGGATTCAATGAACTCTTGGAAAGCATTTTCTGCTTCCTGCTGGTTGTGGAAACGTTTTCCCTATGAAAAGTTTTCGAGATGCTGAGGAAATGGTGGTTGGTTGATGAGAGGTCAGGTAAATATAGCAAATGAGGCAAAATTTCATAGCCCAATTTGTTCACCTTTTGAAGCGTTGGTTGTGCGATGTGTGGTTTGGCATTCTTGCAGTCGGGAAGAACTGGGCCCTTTCTGTTGACCAATGCCGGGTGCAGATGCTGCAGTTTTCAGTGCATCTCATGGATTTGCTGAGCATATTTCTCAGATGTAACGGTGTTGCTGGGATGTAAATAGTAAATAATAAATTTTTGCTATTTACTATTTACCAATAAACAGTTGCTGGCAGTGGATCAGACCAGCAGCAGACCACAAAACAGTGACCATAATCCTTTTTTTGGTGCAAGTTTGGTTTTGGGAAAGTACTTTGGAGCATTTTCTCAGTCTAACCACTGAGCTGGTCTTCACTGGTTGTAATATAAAATCCACTTTTTGTCACATGCCACAATCTGGTTGAGCAATGGTTCCTTGTTTCATAGAATAAGAGAAGATGATACTTCAAAATGATAATTTTTAAAAAATTTTTAGTCAGCTCTCAAGGCACCTACTTACTAAGCTTTTTCCCCTTTCCAATTTGCTTCAAATGCCAGTTGACTGTAGCATGGTTGACGGTGAGTTCTTGGACCACTTCTGCAGTTGTAGGAGGATCAGCCTCGATGATCTTCTCAGTAGGTTGTTCTCCACTTCCGATGGTTGGCCACTGCACTCGTCATCTTCAAGGCTCTCATCTCCTTTGCAAAGCTTTTTGAACCACTGCTGCTGTACATTCATTAGCAGTTCCTGGGCCAAAGGCATTGTTGATGTCACGAGTTGTCTCTGGTGCTTTATGACCAATTTTATACTCAGATTAAAAAATTGCTCGAATTTGCTTTTTGTCTAATATCATTTCCACAGTCTAAAATGCACGTAAAATAAACAGCAAGTTTTAAGGCTTCCCTCGTGACTCAGATGATAAAGAATCTGCCTTCAATGCAGGAGACCAGAGTTTGATCCCTGGGTTGGGAAGGTCCCCTGGAGAAGAGAATGGCAACCCACTCCAGTGTTCTTGCTTGTAGAATTCCATGGACAGAGGAACTGGCGGCCTACAGTCCATGGGGTTGCAAAGAGTAGGACATGACTGAATGACAAACACACACACGATAAGTCATTGGTAAAAAAATATAAAGTAAAAAATGCACATTAAATTGATGTAAAACACATTTATTTAAGAATGGCATTCCAATATCAAATGACAAATTTCAACAACTCAAAACTGCAATTACTTTTGCACCAACCTAATATGATAAAACTAAATCTTTTTCACAGGATGTTGATAAAATTGTTTAATTTTACATAGTAATTACACATTTCCATTATTAATTATTACTCTAGCGTGAAGAGTCGGACACGACTGAGTGACTTCACTTTCACTTTTCACTTTCATGCACTGGAGAAGGAAATGGCAACCCACTCCAGTGTTCTTGCCTGGAGAATCCCAGGGATAGGGGAGCCTGGTGGGCTGCCGTCTATGGGGTCGCACAGAGTCGGACACAGCTGAAGCTACTTAGTAGCAGCAGCAGCAACAAATAAGTCTATTATCAAATAGTAAGGAAAAATTTTAAAAAAAGAGTCACTTCATGGGAAAAAAAAAAAAAGGTTTCTTGAAATGTGAAATTATAACAAAAAAAAATTCCATGTAGAAATTTTGGATTATACTTAACTGACCTTGAGAAATAAATGTATAAGCTAGAATGATAAAAATACACATATTCTGAAATTGTATCTTTAGATGATCTATAGCATTATAAATCCTTTAGTAGAACTATGAATTAGTAATAATAATAAGCTTAAAAATCAAGTGGTAGACAGGTCCTTCAGCAGCTTTGGGAACATTGGCAGAATGCAACAACCAAAGAGCTTGGGCTTTAATGACCAAACTGAGAGGAGAGGAAATACATGTACAAGGTAAGAAGTAAAAAAAAAACCTACATAATACCGAGTTTCTCAATGAAAGCATGTTACAAATATCTGTCCATAGACGTTGCAAGTCATTGAGAAAGCTCTGCTTACTTTGGGTTCTGAGTAGGAAAAATAGCATCTGTTCCATGAACATAAAATGCTTGTTTACATTCACAAATGTCTTGAGAGTGGGGATGGGGTAGTCTGTATTTAATTACCTTTGGGAAATATGAGAAAACCTGTTTTAACTCTGAGGTGTTGAGGGAGAGCACAGGCTCATTTAAAGCCATGCCTGAGAATTCTGCTTGGTGACTGACTAGAGTAAGAGTTTAGGCTGAAATCCAAGATCTACACATATCTATGCCGCAAAAATGTATTCTGGTTATTTTTAAAAAGCAAGACGAAAACAAAACGTAGTGTAGGCTGCTAACAGTGCAAGGGCGTACTGAAAATGTACTTGAAAGGGCCTATTTCATGCAATACCTTGAATAATTAAAATAGGCCTCACATAAATCTTCTTCCACTATTAGCATCACCAGTGCTTTTTTTTTTCCCCCTCTGCACTACCAAAATGGGATTTCCTGGTGACCCAGTGGTTAAGAGTGTGCCTGCAGTGGAGGAGATGAGGGTTCAATCCCTGGGTTGGGAAGATGCCCTGGAGAAGGAAGTGGCAACCCACTCCAGTATTCTTGCCTGGGAAATCCCATGGATAGAGGAGCCTGGCGGGCTACAGTCCACGGGGTCGCAGGGAGTCAGACACAACTTAGCGACTAAACAACTACCAAAATAGATGACTATCTGTTTTCCTGGTTTTCTAGTACCTCTCATCACTCATGTATCTCTGACTAATTCATTCCTCTAAAACTTTCCCTTCTTCAGGCCTCTTCTACTACTGAGAATCTTTAATGATACGACATTTGCGTAAAATAAGGCACATGCATGAGATGCTGGCAGTTAAAATGCTTCAGATCGCTGTGGTACTGACTGAGCCCCCAGTGCTGGCGAATAATCGCTGACCTGAACGAGGCACTCTTTAAAGACGCACTTGAAAGGTGCGTTTCTTTGACTTAAGATCTGCAGCCCTGTGTTGACTCATATTTTCCACGCCTACAACTATTGCTCTCAGGCACTGTCCAATCATGTCCAAGATATTCTCCCTCAATCTTACATATTTTTGTCATTGTTAATTCTTTGAGATCAGAAACAGACCTTACGGGTGTGCATGTTCAGTCACTCCAGTGGTGTCCTGCTCTTTGCGACCCTATGGACTGTAGTCTGCCAGGTTCATCTCTCCATGGGATCCTCTAGGAAAGAATACTGGAGGGGGTGCCATGCCCTCCTGACCCAGAAAGAATCAAACCTGCGTCTCCTGTGTCTCCTGCATTGCAGGCAGATTCTCTATCCACTGCACCACTTTTGAAGCCCAAACGTTTCATGATAGCTACTCAAATATTTGATTTCATTTGACTTTAAAGGCACTAATCTCCCCAAAGCATCTAGCATTTTTTTCACATAATAAATGTTTAGTAAAAATGTTACTTAACTAAAAGTCAAATGAAGAAATTATGAAAAAGTACCTATTTACAAAAAAAATCATCTTTGATACAACGAGAAGCCAGGGTACTAATCTTGCATTCTGAATGCAGACAATAGGCTCTTTTTATCTAAATTTAATTAGAAACCAGTTTATTAGAAGATGTTAAAAAAACAAAAAACGAAAAACTAAGAGGGCCATGGAACCTGGTTTCAAAACTCTGGAGTCGGGAACTTCCCTGGTAGTCCAGTGGCTAAGATCATGAGCTTTCAGTGCAGGGGCCCAGGTTCAATCCTTGGTCAGGGAACTAGATCCCACATGCCACAAGTAAAACCCAGTGCAGCCAAATAAAGAAAATATTAAAATTAAAAAAAAAAAAAACAATTATAGAGTCGGGAAAAAATCAGACAGTGAAAATGTTCCCCCACAGTATGAAGCTCTTAGAAGAGACCTCTATCTTTCCAATGATCTGTAGCAATGCTAGGAATCAGATCAGAAACACCAAATGCTTATAAGAGTCGCTCCCTGACTTCTTCCAAGCTTTGTGTAAATGTATCTGCAAGGCAGCACTCAGGCTGTAATCAGAAGTAAAGCACTTACGGTGGATATACGAGATGCAGTCTAGCTTTTCTAGCCTTCACAGTATACTAAGGCAGGTTAGAAATGTATGGAAGAGCTGCTGAGGAGCACAATGTGCAGAGTCCACCGTAAGCAAAAATTGTTTCTCACGAGAGTATAACAATGCGTATTATGACAAATTTAAAAAGTAGGAAGGAGATGCTACATATATTTATCAGTCATTATTCCACTTCCATTCCTTTACGTTACAGAAGTTGGCTGTGTATATAGTGAGACATGAACATAATGGTTAGCAATAAAAATGGTTAGTTTGATAGATTCAAAATGTTTTGCCCCAGGTGATTTCTTGAAGAGAACAGAATTTCAGACTGCCTTTACCTAGTGTTGTTCTTCAGTTCAGTTCAGTCGCTCAGTCGTGTCCGACTCTCTGTGACCCCATGAATCACAGCACGCCAGGCCTCCCTGTCCATCACCAACTCCCGGAGTTCACTCAAACTCACCTCCATTGAGTTGGTGATGCCATCCAGCCATCTCATTCTCTGTCGTCACCGTCTCCTCCCACCCCCAATCCTTCCCAGCATCAGAGTCTTTTCCAGTGAGTCAACTCGTCACATGAGGTGGCCAAAGTATTGCAGTTTCAGCTTTAGCATCAGTCCTTCCAATGAACACCCAGGATTGATCTCCTTTAGAATGGACTAGTTGGATCTCCTTGCAGTCTTAATATAATGCTAATGTCTGTCTCATTAACAGTATATCAGATTTAAACTGGCTTCTATTTTAACTGGAATATGAATTGAAAATATTGTAGCCTGCCAGAATTCTTGGTGGTTGACTGGATGCCATGATATATATATATATTATATATAATATATATTATATTATATTATATATATAATGTTATATATTATATAATTTATATATTTTATATATTTTTATATTTTATATTTATATATATTATATATATTATGTTATATATTATATAATTATATTATTATAATATAATTTTTAATTTATATTAAATATATATTAAATAAATAAAATATATTTTATTATAAATATATATTTATAATATATATAATATATAGTATATATTAATTTTATACTATATATTATATATATTATATATATATAATAAACTTTTGTTTTATTATCACTGGGTAAGAATGTAATATATATATATAATTATATATATTACATATTATATATATATAATTATATATATTACATATATATACATATACACATATATATTACACATATATATTACATATATATATAATTATATATATATATTACATTCTTATCCAGTGATACTAAAACAAAAGTTTGTTTCAATCAAAATTTGACAACAAGATATGTATAAGCATGTTGTTGTTGATCAGTCACCAGTCTTGACCGACTCTCCAAGACCCCATGGACTGCAGCACGCCAGGTTTCCCTGTCCTATCATCTCCCAGAATTTGCCCAACTTCATGTCCATTGAATCGGTGATGCCATCCAACAGTCTCATCTTCTGTCACCCTCTTCTCCTGCCTTCAGTCTTTCCCAGCATCAGGGTCTTTTCCAATGAGTCAGCTGTTCACATCAAGTGGCCAGAGTATTGGAGCGTCAACTTCAGCATCAGTCCTTCCAGTGAATATTCAGGACTGAATTCCTTTAAGATTGACTGGTTTGATCTCTTTGCTGTCCAAGGGACTCTCAAGAGTCTTTTCTAGCACCACAGTTCGAAAGCATCAATTCTTCGGCACTCTGCCTTCTTTATGGTCCATACCATGTATAAGTATACTAAAATTAAATCAGCAAATAGCATTTTTCTCAAAGAATATTTATGCTTAGTGTTAAAGCAACACATCTATCCCAGGAGAAGAAAATGAAGGACACTTAGATATTCTTGCCTGGGAAATCCCATGGACAGAGGAGTCTGGTGGGCTACAGTCTAAGGGTTCAGAAAAAGTTGGACACAACTTAGCAACTAAACTACCACCACCAACAACCCATCCATACTGATCAATAAAGAGTTAAATTAGTTACTTCTGGAAGAAATATGTGTTAACTAGAGCCTAAAGGCACACACCACCATCAAAACATTTGTGCATTTTTTTCATTCAACATATATTTCAAGGACCTACAAACTCTAAGCACTTTTTTGGATACTGGAAAATAAGATGGACACATTCCAGAGTCTATTAAGAAAACTGATTCTTAAGCCATTAGTTGTGACATAGCATGATTAGTGTTAAGACAGAGGTTATCAAACAGCAAACACTATAAACATACTTTCCATCTCTTTTTCTCAGTTTCTTTAAAGAACATGACTACATAAAATATAATGATAATTTTAGTTCAGTTTGTAACATATTCTAATGAAATATGTACAGCAAGAACAGTGCATAACAGGGAAAGAGGAAAAGAGCTGTACATTGTAGCATTTTTGTATCGAACTGGAAATAAGTTGGTAAATGTTCTGATAAATTGAAATGCATATGGTTGCCCTAGGACAAATATTAAAGAAGTAACAAGTATAGTAAAAGAGAAAAAAAAAGAAGGATTTTTTCCAGTCCAGCATGTAAGGAGCTTGGGACATACTACTGCATCCTATCAAGTAGAAAACTGAAAAAAATTCAAGAATTCTTAAATCATAGGAGAAATGAAATGATAGGTCAAAATGCCACGCACAGAATTGAAGATATTAACAAGTAAATGCAGAGAGTCACAGCTTACCAGAGTAGAAACCTCAATAAAAACCAGAAGTGAAGTAGAAAGAACAGCACTGTAATGAGTGAATTGCAGAAGGCTTGCTGTAGATAAATCTGAGATCTTAAAAACCCAAGGGCATCCAAACAGCAGAGAATCCACATACATTTATGAATTTTACCTCCTGGATCTCTGCCAGGTACTCTTATATTCTGACACGAAATAGGACAGCATACTCTGCTCTGATCAAGGCCTGCGTGGGTAAAGTCTAACCTAACAGGGTTTTTATCAGACGTTAACTAAATTGAAGGAAAATACCTAATTCCAGTCAACTCTGACCCACTTTTCCTATCTAATAGGAATGGGAGAAGACTGAATTATGTGTAAAGTTCACCTTTGAGCGGCATAGGCTCATGATAAGGTGGAGACCTCCTCGGTCTATACCTTACAACCTTATTACTAAAACATAGTATAGCAAATTGATACCAAATATCAAGAAAAAAATTTAAATACTACAAAACAAAAATCACAGATAGAAAAGACAGAGTAAGCAAGACATGTCAGAGATGCTGGAATTATCAAACCAGGAATTTTTATGCTAAGGGTTCTAATGAGTAAAGCAGACAACAGGCAAGAACAAATGGACAAAGGAAGCAGAGAGATGGGAGTTCTATGAAAGATCAAAAATAAACACTGGAAATACAAAGCAACATAACAGAAAAAAACAAGGTCTATGAGAGGGTTATCAGCAGACTGCACACAGCTGAGGAATACTCTCTGAACTTGAGGATGTCTAATTAGAAACATCAAAAAGTGAGAGGCAAAGAAAAGATAAAAAGAAAGCATAGTCAAGAACGGTGGGACAACTACCAAAGTTATAACGTACCTCATGGGACCGTTAGAAGAAGAAGAAAGAGAGAAAGGAAGGGAGACATATCTGAACTAATAATAACGGAGAATGTCTCAAAAGTAGTAACAGACACCAAACCATATGCTCATTCCGTAGCTCCGAGAATATCAAGCAGGGTATATACAGCATAAGTGTCCTCCCCTATTCAAAAATATATATATGAACAGAAACCCAAACAACTACATCTCAGCATTTTACTTCCAATATATAGAAAATCAGAGATAAGAAAAATCCTGAAAGAAGCCAGGGGAGGGGGGAATATCTTACATATGGAAGATCAAAAATAAAAATTACAACCATCTCCTTCTCAGAAACCAAGGAAACAAGAAAAGAGAGGAGTAAAATATTGACAATATTAAGAGAAAAAAAAATTTACCAGCAGAAAATTCTGGACTCTGCAAAATTATCCTTCAAATGTAGTTGGAGAAATAAAAACTTTCTCAGACAAATAAATGGCAACCCACTCCAGTGTTCTTGCCTGGAGAATCCCAGGGACGGGGGAGCCTGGTGGGCTTCCATCTATGGGGTCACACAGGGTCGGACACGACTGAAGTGACTTAGCAGCAGCAGCAGCAGCAGCAGACAAATAAAAATTGAAGACCTAGAAATGCCTTGTAACAAATGTTAAATTCTTTAGAGGGAAAGATAATGATATAGGCCAGAAACTCTGCTCTATATAAAGAAAGGGGAATTATCAGGAAAGGATGAAAATTAAAGTAAAATATAAACTTTTTCTTCTTAGTTTATCTAACAGATAGCACTTTGTTCAAAACAATAATAGAACTACTATATTTGAGTATGCATGCTTATAAATATGTATCTGCTTAACTATGTTGTATATGAGTAAAATTAATGACGGCAATGATAGAAGAGGTGAGAGGAAGGATTATTTTGTTATTATTGGATTGGCCAAAGAGTTCCTTTTGTTTTTAAATAAAGATATATATTTTTCATTCTCACCAAGAACATTAATAAGCAATGTATTCACCATTCTGTTCCACTATCTTCTGTCATTTTTCAGGAAACTTCATAATTTCATCTTCCCCAAACTTTTTATCTTTTGGAGAAAAGAAATGACCCAGGTGCCTTTAACAGTCTTCCAGAAAATTCAAAATTTTTCCATTAAGAGAATTTTATAAAGACTGAAATATACATAAATCTGAAGATGCAATTTCCGGTGAATCCAGAGAACAAGTCAGAACTTCCCAGTCAAATTGTAACAGTGTTGCCTGGTCATCACAAAACGCGCAGTCTTGCGTTCTCCTATTGAAAGATTATGCATTTCTGTTGACTAATTCTGGACACTTTTCATCAAGTGTTGCTTTCAGTTGTTCTAATAAGGAACACTACTTGTTGGAACTAATTGGTTTTCCAGAAGGAGCTCATAATAGAGAAAGTGAAAGTGAAGGTCACTCAGTCATGTCTGACCCTTTGCGACCCCAAGGACTATACAGACCATAGAATTATCCAGGCCAGAACACTGGAGTGAGTAGCCTTTCCCTTCTCCAGGGGATCTTCTCAAGACCAGGGATTGAACCCAGGTCTCCCACGTTGCAGGCGAATTCTTTACCAGCTGAGCCACGAGGGAAGCCCAAGAATACTGTGGTGAGTAGCCTATCCATTCTCCAGGGGATCTTCCAGACCCAGGAAGCAAAACAGGGTCTCCTGCATTGCGGGTAGATTCTTTACCAACTGAGCTACCAGGGAAACTTTGTAGATCTCATAATAGAGAAATCCCTTCCAATCCTGCTGTATACACCACATCACCCTCTTTGGATGAAGACTGGCCTTTGGTACGGTTGGTGCTGGTTCATTTCCCTTGCTCCATGATCTCTTCCATTTCACATGATTGTACTGTATCCATTGTCATCACCTGTCACGATTTATTTTAAAAATCAAACATTTTCATTATGCTTAGGTAGAGAAGTGCATGCAGAAATATGGTCATGAAGGTTTTTATTTATTTATTTGCTTAACTTATATGGAACCCAAACATCAAGGCAATGAATATAACCAAGCTGGTGCAAATGAATTTCAATGCTTGATTTCGATATTTTGAGTATGTCAGCTACCTCCTGCATAGGGTAATGGGATAATGTTGATTGTTCTCAATTAATGTCTCAGTTTGATTTCTGTCAGCTTCAACTGGCCTGCCTAATCACGGAACATCATTCAGTTAGAAATCTCCAGCACATAGCTTTGCAAAACCCTTTTGACATGTTTGATCAGTCACAGCACCTTCTCAATACACTGCGTAAATCTTTTATTTTTCTTTTTGCATTTCAGCTTAATTTTTATATTTATTGAGGTCAATTCAGTTCAGTTCAGTTCAGTCGCTCAGTCGTGTCCGACTCTCCGCGACCCCATGAATTACAGCACGCCAGGCCTCCCTGTCCATCACCAACTCCCGGAGTACACTCAAACTCATGTCCACAGAGTCGGTGATGCCATCCAACCATCTCATTCTCCGTCGTCCCCTTCTCCTCCTGCCCCCAACCTTTCCCAGCATCAGAGTCTTTTCCAGTGAGTCAACTCATCGCATGAGGTGGCCAAAGTATTGCAGTTTCAGCTTTAGCATAAGTCCCTCCAATGATAATAAGGAATAAATGCTGAAAGATGTTGCTTTTTCCCTTACATCTTCGATATTAAAGTGGCTACACAAAAATTCACCAATTTTGGTAATTAAAAAAAAATGATGCTGATGTGACAGCTGTCACAATACAATCTAACAAAACTGTTTCAAATGAAGTTAAAGACAACTGAACACTACTCAGATTCATCTTAAGGAAAAAAAACAAACCTTTTAGCCAACCCGATACCAGGTATTCATACTACTGTGAATCGATGCGTTATTTGAAAGTGGGCTTGAATTAATTATAAGTGTATATTGTAAACTACAGGAAAACCATAAGAAACAGTAAAAATGATTATACTGAAAACCGTAAAACTAACATGTTAAGAAAGGAGAGAAAATGAAATCATATGAAATAATTAAAATCACAAAAGGTAGAAAATGAGCAGAAGCCAAAACAGCAACAAAGAACAATGGCAGCAAATAGACAACAGGAACAAATATGGCAATATGACAAAATTATATCCATAATAACTCTGTATACCAATGGTTTAAAAGACAAAGATTATCAGAGTGGACAAAAAGAAAAAAAAAAAGACCCAATGATACGCTGCCTACAAGAAACTCACTTTAAATATAAAGACACATATAAATTAGAAATAACTTTATGGAGATAAATATACTAGCGCTCACCAAGTGAAAGTGCAAATAGCTATGTTAATTTCAGACAGAACAAACTTCAAAGTAAGGAATTTTATGAGATGAACAGGGGCATTACATGATGAAAAAGAAGACAATTGTGCAAGAAAACATAATGATGCTTAGCATGCATGTGCTAAAAACAGCATCAAAATATGTAAAGCAAAAGTGATGGAACCTCAAGCATACGTAGATCAATCCACTATCAAATTTAGAGAATTCAACTCCTCTCTCTCAGAAAGAGAAAGATCCAGCAGAACTTAGTTGAATTCAGTATCACCACTAGTCAACTGCACAACAACACCAGAATAGTCATCACTCAAGGTCACGTGGAACATTCACCAATAGGCAATACATTTTGGACCATAAAACATGACTTGAATTTAGAAGGATAAAAATCATATAGTGTGTGCTCTTAGACCACAATGGAATTAAGTAGAAATCAATAGCAGAAAGAAAACTTTAGAATTTCAAAATATGTGGAAACTGAACAACACATGTCCAAATAATATACATGGGTCAAGGAAAAAAATCTCAAGAGAGATCTAATAATGTTTTGACTTAAAAAGAATGAAAACAAAATTTATTAAAAATTCATCAAAATTATCAGATGCAGTGAGAGCAGTGTTTTGAGGGAAATTTATAGCGTGAATTCATTTATTAGAAAAGGAGTAGCTTACCAAAAAATCTAAGCATGAACTTAGAAAATTAGAAAAGGAAAAGCAAATTAAATCCAAGTGAAGAAAAAGGAATAAAGTAATAAAAACTGGAGCAGAAATCAAGGAAATTGAAAACAGAAAAATTAATATAAAAAATTCATGAAACCAAAACTACTTGTCTTAACTAACAACAAACATGTGGAATTTGAAACTTAAAATGAAATACTATTTACCTTCAGTTCACAGTTCAGCTCAGTTCAGTCGCTCAGTCGTGTCCGACTCTCTGTGACCCCATGAATCACAGCACGCCAGGCCTCCCTGTCCATCACCAACTCCCGGAGTTCACTCAAACTCATGTCCACAGAGTCGGTGATGCCATCCAGCCATCTCATTCTCTGTCGTCCCCTTCTCCTCCTGCCCCCAACCTTTCCTAGCATCAGAGTCTTTTCCAGTGAGTCAACTCGTCACATGAGGTGGCCAATTTACCTTAGGATTCCCCAAAACGAAATACTTAGGTATAAATCTAATAAATATGTGCAAGATCTAATACAAGGAAAACTATAAAACTCTGATGAAAGAAATTAAAAATCCCAATTAAAGGAGAGATAATTCATGCTTAGGATAGGAAGATATTATCATCAAAATGTCATTTCTTCTCAACTTGATCTGTAGATATGATGCAATCCAAATTAAATTCCTTTGTGTGTGTGTGTGTGCGTGTACATTGACTAACTGATTCTGAAGTTTATGTGGAGAGGCAAAAGATTCAAAGGAGTCCCCACAATATTGAAGGTGAAGAACAAAATGAAGGATGGCCACTATTTAAGTTCAAAACACTATAAAGCAACAGTAAACAAGACAAGTGTGATACTGACTTAAGGACAGACAAATACATCAATGAAACAGGATAGAGCACCCAGAAATGTACTCCAAAAACACAGTCAACAGATCTGTAACAAAGGAGTCAAAGTGATATAATGACGCAAAAGCAGTCTCTTCAACAAATGCTGCTGGAACAACTAGACTTGCTCTCTTGGGTATGTGCTCAGTCTTGTCTGACTCTTTGTAACCCCATGAACTGTATAGCCCTCCAAGCTTCTGTGCCCATGGAATTTCCCAGGCAAGAATACTGAAGTGGGTTGCCATTTCCTACTGCAGGATCTTCCCGATCCATGGATCAAACCTATGTCTCTTGGGTCTAGTGATGTCTTCGTTAAAATTAAAGACTTCTGTTCTTCAAAGATACATTGTATTATGAATATCAGAAGACAAGGAACACTTTGGGAGGAAATATTTGCAAGGGACATATCTGAAAAACACTGTTATCCAAAATATATAAAGAATTCTTTTTTTTTTGGTAATTAATTTATTTTTTATTGGAGGCAAATTATTTTACAATATTATATTGGTTGGTTTTGCCATACATTGATATGAATTCGCCCCGGGTTTACATAAGTTCCCCCTCCTGAACCCCCCTCCCACCTCCCTCCTCCCTTAAACCTCAACAATATGAAAACAAAAAAAATCTATTTAAAAAAAAATGGGACAAAGAATTTGACTCTTCACCAAAGAAGATATATCAATCAAAAAACACATGGCTAACAAACACATGAAAAAATGCTCAACATCCCTCATAATCAGAGAGATGCAAATCAAAATCACAATGAGATACCATTTCACACCAGTCAGAATGGCTGCTATCCAAAAGTCTACATGCAATAAATGCTGGAGAGGATGTGGAGAGAAAGGAACCCTCTTACACTGTTGGTGGGAATGCAAACTAGTACAGCCACTATGGAGAACAGTGTGGAGATTCCTCAAAAAACTGGAAATAGAACTGCCATATGATCCAGCAATCACACTCCTGGGCATACACACCGAGGAAACCAGAATTGAAAGAGACACATGTACTCCAATGTTCATCGCAGCACTGTTTATAATAGCCAGGACATGGAAGCAACCTAGATGTCCATCTGCAGATGAATGGATAAGAAAGCTTTGGTACATATACACAATGGAGTATTATTCAACCATTAAAAAGAATACATTTGAATCAGTTCTAGTGAGGTGGATGAAACTGGAGCCTATTATACAGGGTGAAGTAAGCCAGAAAGAAAAACACCAATACAGTATACTAATACATATATATGGAATTTAGAAAGATGCAAATGATAACCCTGTATACGAGACAGCAAAAGAGACACAGATGTACAGAACAGTCTTTGGGACTCTGTGGGAGAGGGTGAGGGTGGGATGATTTGGGAGAATGGCATTGAAACACGTATGTTGTCATATGTGAAATGAATCACTAGTTCAGGGTCGATGCATGTTATAGGATGCTCGGGGCTGACGTGCGGGGATGACCCAGAGGGAGGATAAAGGGAGGAGGGAGGTGGGCGGGGGGTTTAGGAGGGGGAACTTTTGTAAACCTGGGGCGAATTCATGTCAATGTATGGCAAAACCAACCAATATAATATTGTAAAATAATTTACCTGCAATAAAAAATAAATTAATTACCAAAAAAAAAAAAAACACATGAAAAGGTACTCCACTCATATATCATCAGGGAAATTAAAATTAAAACAAAAAAAAATTACCACTACAAATCTATTTGGCTAAAATCTAGAACACTGACAGCAGCAAATGCCAGCAAGGAGCAACAGGAACTCGCATTGCTGGTGGAAATACAAAATAGTACAGCCACATTGGAAGTCAGTTTTTTACTTTCTCACAAAAGAAAACATACTTTTATCATATTATCCAGTGATTTCATTCCTTAATGTTTACCCAAGGAGTTGAAAACTTATGTTCACAGAAAACCATGCATGCAAATGTGTTTAGCAGCTTTATTCAGAATGCCAAAACCTGAAAGCAACTAAAATGTCTTTCAGTTCAATTCAGTTCAGTTCAGTTCAGTCGCTCAGTCGTGTCTGACTCTCCGCAAGCCATGAATCACAGCACACCAGGCCTCCCTGTCCATCACCAACTCCCGGAGTTCACTCAAACTCATGTCCACAGAGTCGGTGATGCCATCCAGCCATCTCATTCTCTGCCGTCCCCTTCTCCTCCCACCCCCAACCTTTCCCAGCATCAGAGTTTTTTCCAGTGAGTCAACTCGTCGATGAACAGTTAAACACACTGGGTTACATCCAGACAATGGAATATATCCAGTATTAAGAAGAAATTAACTAACAAACCACGAAAAGATATGGAAGAAATTTAAATGCTAAAGGGAAAGAAACCAGTCTGAAAAGCTACATACATATTGTATGATTTCAATTCAGTGACTATATGGAAGTGGCAAAATCAAAAGAAATCAGTAAAAGGATCACTGATTGCCAGAGGGTTAGGGAGGATGAAGAGATGAATGTGTACAGCACAGAGAATTTTTAAGGCATTAAGTACTCTGCACAATACCAAAATGGTGGACAAATCTCTATTTGTCCAAGCTACAGAATGTCTAATACTAAAAATGAGCGCTAACATAAACTATGGGCTTTGTTGATGATGTTTCAATATAGACTCATTTACTATAAGAAAGGAACCACTCAGGTGGAATATTCTAGTAATCAGGGATAGCGTTCAAGATCAGGGGCAGGTGGTATGTGGTAATTCTCTGTACCCTTTGTTCAGTTTTTGCTGTGAATTTAAAATTTCTTTAAGCAGTAAAGTCTATTAAAATTAAATGAATTAATACTCTATATTATAAAATATTCACTTAATGCAAAAAAAAAAAAAAAGAGGAAGAAAAACATCACAATCACTGGCACTCCAAAACATAAACTGATTCTGGGATGCTCAAGAGTGTCCTTGGGGCTAAGAGTTTTGATACCCTCCAGAGTTAATTCATCTGCAAAGACAGATGTCAAACAATAGGGGTTTAGAAACATTAGGTAGAAATTCTGTGGCTGAAACGCTCCATTTTTGGTTTGTGAAGTCTAGAATTTTTTTTTCACAATTGCTATATTTGCATATTTTATCTTTTAAAACTAAATTGAATAATACATTTTTTGTATCTCTATTATGCTTGCTATATCATACCCAACATGGAAAAGATGGAGCATATTGACATAAGCAGGATAACAATAAAATTTACACAAATAGTTCATTGATGTCTAATGAATTTACCATTTTGTTCTTGTAAACATGACACATATAGACATAGGCTGATTAGTGAGACCAGCTGGTTGCCATTTTCTAGTCAATCACACCTCAAAAACATCACCAGGGAAGAATTTGTACACATACATTATACTCCGTCTCCCTTTGCAAATGAAGCAGAAGGAAAAAAAAAGACTTAACAGAGAAATGGAGCCAGAAATAAGCTTTACTTATATCAGAGATTTCCAGGGATTAATGTTAAATTCTATCAAGATTTTCAATAACAAAATCTCTCTGAAACTTCACCAATATATTTTCCTAAAATAAGATCAAAACACACATAATTATGCTTTGGAATTCATACAACTGTTAATTTTGAACCTAAATAATGAAAGTATAATTTGAGCTACACTCTACATTTTCTGATAAAAGTTCAAAATAAATCTTGAGTAAAGTTGAGAAGGATTATATCTAATGCTTTCTCTTTGATATATCATGTTTGCCACCACCATAAAAGAAAATTAGATTGAAAGAACTTATTCTTCACTTTAGTATGTTTATTTATGAGAACTATAGTATTTCAGAGCTGAAAGAAGTTTTGAGAATCATCTGGTGAAACTGCCATTCTTCCCTAAGGAGGAAAAATGGTTTTTTAAACTGTAAAAGAATAATGATGAAATATTTAAACAATTGGGAACAGTAGAAGAATAATGTAACTTTTGACATGCAAAATACAATCATGGATTTTTCAATATAATAGCTTCCATCATTAGCGCAAAACACATTCACCAAAAACAAACTTGAACCCAGCGTGTCTAAGAAACTGTGTGTCAAGTCAGGATCTTCTTAACTTTTTGATGCTAGATATTTTAGGTTGAAAAACAAATTATTCATCATTAGTAATCAAATAAATTAAAAAGACATGATTGTTCCCCTTTTTCCAAACCCCTTATCCTTTTGGTTCATGTTGTTGAAAAACTCTTTGATTATGGTTTCTTCCTTCCTTTAAAATCATCTCGGAACTATTAACATCCTGATCAATTGACAAGGCTATGATATTCTTATATAAAATAGCCTTGGAACTGAAGTATGGGTCAAGAGTTGATATTTCTAATACAAAAGGAAGACCCTAAGGTAAATCCAAACTCTCAATTTAAAAATAATTCTATGCAATACAGGTACTGACTTTACAATGCTAAATTCCAGTTTTTTACAAATCAGTTTACTACTTGTCTTCTAAATATACTTTTGGCTAAAAAATGAATACATCATTAGGAAAAAATGTTTCATGAAATGTTGCATGAAAATGTAACATATCATATTCAATCTTTTTTTAAAATTTATTTTATTGGAGGCAAATCACCTTACATTAATATATTGGTTGGTTTTGCCATACATTGACATGAATCCGCCCTGGGTGTACATGTGCTCTCCCTCCCGAACCCCCCTCCCACCTCCCTCCTCCCCATATCCTCCCTCCATGTCATTCCCGTGCACCAGCCCCAGGCATCCTGTATCATGCGTCGAACCTGGACAGGTCACTTATGATAATATACATGCTACAATGCCGTTCTCCCCAATCATCCCACCTTCACCCTCTCCCACAGAGTCCCAAAGACTGTTCTATATGCCTATGTCTCTTTTGCAGTCTCGTATACAGGGTTAAGGTTACCATCTTTCTAAATTCCATATATATGCGTTAGTATACTGTATTGATGTTTTTCTTTCTGGCTTACTTCACTCTCTATAATTGGCTCCAATTTCATCCACCTCATTAAAACTGATTCAAATGCATTCTTCTTGATGGCTGAAAAATTCTCCATTGTGTATATGTACCAAAGCTTTCTTATCCATTCATCTGCAGATGGACATCTAGGTTGCTTCCATGTCCTGGCTATTATAAACAGTGCTCCAATGAACACTGGAGTACATGTGTCTCTTTCAATTCTGGTTTCCTCGGTGTGTATGCCCAGGAGTGCAATTGCTGGATCATATGGCAGTTCTATTTCCAGTTTTTTGAGGAATCTCCACACTGTTCTCCATAGTGGCTGTACTAGTTTGCATTCCCACCAACAGTGTAAAAGGGTTCCCTTCTCTCCACACCCTCTCCAGCATTTATTACATGTAGACTTTTGGATAGCAGCCATTCTGACTGGTGTGAAATGGTATCTCATTGTGGTTTTGATGCATCTCTCTGATTATGAGGGATGTTGAGCATTTTTTCATGTGTTTGTTAGCCATCTTTATGTCTGCTTTGGAGAAATGTCTGTTTAGTTCTTTGGCCCATTTTTTGATTGGGTCACTTAGTTTATTGGAATTGAGCTGCAGGAGCTGCTTGTATATTTTGGAGATTAATCCTTTATCAGTTGCTTCATTTGCTATTATTTTCTCCCATTCTGAAGGCTGTCTTTTCACCTTGCTTAGAGTTTCTTTTGCTGTGCAGAAGCTTTTGATTTTAATTAGGTCCCATTTGTTTATTTTTGCTTTTATTTCCAATATTCTGGGAGGTGGGTCTTGGAGGATCCTGCTGTGATTTATGTCAGAGAGTGTTTTGCCTACGTTCTCCTCTAGGAGTTTTATAGTATCTGGTCTTACATTTAGCTCTCTAATCCATTTTGAGTTTATTTTGGTGTATGGTGTTAGGAAGTGTTCTAATTTCATTCTTTTACAAGTGGCTGACCAGTTTTCCCAGCACCACTTGTTAAACAGACTGTCTTTTCTCCATTTTATATTCTTGCCTCCTTTGTCAAAGATAAGGTGTCCATAGGTGCGTGGATTTATCTCTGGGCTTTCTATTTTGTTCCATTGATCTATATTTCTGTCTTTATGCCAGTACCATACTGTCTTGATGACTGTGGCTTTGTAGTAGAGCCTGAAGTCTGGCAGGTTAATTCCTCCAGTTCCATTTTTCTTCTTCAAGATTGCTTTGGCTATTCGAGGTTTTTTGTATTTCCATACAAATTGTGAGATTATTTGTTCTAGTTCTGTGAAAAATATCATTGGTAGCTTGATAGGGATTGCATTGAATGTATAAATTACTTTGGGTAGTATACTCATTTTCACAATATTTAATCTTCCAATCCACGAACACGGTATATTTCTCCATCTCTTAGTGTCCTCTTTGATTACTTTCACTAGTGTTTTATAGTTTTCTATGTACAAGTCTTTTGTTTCCTTAGGTACATATATTCCTAAGTATTTAATTCTTTTCGTTGCAACAGTGAATGGAATAGTTTCCTTAATTTCTCTATTTTCTCATTATTAGTGTATAGGAATGCAAGGGATTTCTGTGTGTTGATTTTATATCCTGCAACTTTACTGTATTCATTGATTAGCTCTAGTAGTTTTCTGGTAGAGTCTTTAGGGTTTTCTGTGTAGAGGATCATGTCATCAGCGAACAGTGAAAGTTTTACTTCTTCTTTTCCAATTTGTATTCCTTTTATGTCTTTTTCTGCTCTGATTGCTGTAGCCAAAACTTCCAGAACTATGTTGAATAGTAGTGGTGAGAGTGGGCACCCTTGTCTTGTTCCTGACTTTAGGGGAAATGCTTTCAGTTTTTCACCATTGAGGATAATGTTTGCTGTGGGTTTGTCGTATATAGCTTTTATTATGTTGAGGTATGTCCCTTCTATTCCCACTTTCTGGAGGGTTTTTATCATAAATGGATGTTGAATTTTGTCGAAGGCTTTCTCTGCATCTATTGAGATAATCATATGATTTTTATTTTTCAGTCTGTTAATGTGGTGTATTACGTTGATTGATTTGCGGATATTGAAGAATCCTTGCATTCCTGGGATAAAGCCCACTTGGTCATGATGTATGATCTTCTTAATGTGTTGTTGGATTCTGATTGCTAGAATTTTGTTAAGGATTTTTGCATCTATGTTCATCAGTGATATTGGCCTGTAGTTTTCTTTTTTTGTGGGGTCTTTACCAGGTTTTGGGATTAGGGTGATAGTGGCCTCATAGAATGAGTTTGGAAGTTTTCCTTCCTCAGCAATTTTCTGAAAGAGTTTGAGTAGAATAGGTGTTAGCTCTTCACTAAATTTTTGGTAGAATTCAGCTGTGAAGCCGTCTGGACCTGGGCTTTTGTTTGCTGGAAACTTTCCGATTACTTCCTCTATTTCCGTGCTTGTGATGGGTCTGTTCAGATTTTCTATTTCTTCCTGGTTCAGTTTTGGCAAGGTGTACTTTTCTAGGAATTTGTCCATTTCTTCCAGGTTATTCATTTTATTGCCATATAATTGCTGATAGTATTCTCTAATAATCCTTTGTATTTCTGTGTTGTCAGTTGTGATCTCTCCATTTTCATTTCTAATTTTATTGATTTGGTTCTTCTCCCTTTGTTTCTTGATAAGTCTGGCTAGTGGTTTGTCAATTTTATTTACCTTCTCAAAGAACCAGCTTTTGGCTTTGTTGATTTTTGCTATGGTCTCTTTTGTTTCTTTTGCATTTATCTCTGCCCTAATTTTTACAATTTCTTTCCTTCTGCTAATCCTGGGGTTCTCCATTTCTTCCTTTTCTAGTTGTTTTAGATGTAGAGTTAGGTTATTTATTTGACTTTTTTTCTTGTTTCTTGAGGTGTGCCTGTATTGCTATGAACTTCCCCCTTAGCACTGCTTTTACAGTGTCCCAGAGGTTTTGGGTTGTTTGTTTTCATTTTCATTCATTTCTATGCATATTTTAATTTCTCTTTTGATTTCTTCTATGATTTGTTCATTATTCAGCAATGTGTTGTTCAGCCTCCATATGTTGGCATTTTTAATAGTTTTTCTCCCGTAATTGAGATCTAATCTTACTGCATTGTGGTCAGAAAAGATGCTTGGAATGATTTCAATTTTTTTGAATTTATCAAGGCTAGATTTATGGCCCAGGATGTGATCTATCCTGGAAAAGGTTCCCTGTGCGCTTGAGAAAAAGGTGAAATTCATTGTTTTGGGGTGAAATGTCCTATAGAGATCTATTAGGTCTAACTGGTCTATTGTATCATTTAAAGTTTGTGTTTCCTTGTTAATTTTCTGTTTAGTTGATCTATCCATAGATGTAAGTGGGGTATTAAAGTCTCCCACTATTATTGTGTTATTGTTAATTTCCCCTTTCATAATTGTTAGTAATTGTTTTACATATTGCGGTGCTCCTATGTTGGGTGCATAAATATTTATAAAAATATGGAACACTTCATGAATTTGCGTGTCATCCTTGCGCAGGGGCCATGCTAATCTCTGTATTGTTCCAATTTTAGTATATGTGCTGCCGAAGCGAGCATATTCAATTTTCATAAGCAAGAAGAAAATAAATATTTGGCTAAATGTGGGCTAAACACATATTTCAGAAACTGATAAATAATATATAAAAACAAGCACAGAAAAAAACTTGGAACAAATTCAGCAAAGTGTGCAGACTGCACTAAATTGAACAGGTTTATTAGGGACTCTAAGCTGATCGCCGAAGAATTGATGCTTTTGAACTGTGGTGTTGGAGAAGACTCTTGAGAGTCCCTTGGACTGCAAGGAGATCCAACCAGTCCATTCTAAAGGAGATCAATCCAGGGTGTTCATTGGAAGGACTGATGCTAAAGCTGAAACTCCAATACTTTGGCCACCTCATGCGACGAGTTGACTCACTGGAAAAGACTCTGATGCTGGGAAAGGTTGGGGGCGGGAGGAGAAGGGAACGACAGAGAATGAGATGGCTGGATGGCATTACCGACTCTGTGGACATGAGTTTGAGTGAACTCCGGGAGTTGGTGATGGACAGGGAGGCCTGGCATGCTGTGATTCATGGGGTTGCGGAGAGTTGGACACAACTGAGCGACTGAACTGTACTGAACTGAACTGAAGGGTTTGAAGCATAAAGTACTCATTTTTTTTTTCAATAAATGAAACATCTGTTTGGTGTTATGCTAAACCTCAATTTCCTATTATGTAGTGACTTCCTCAAATGACATCTTAGCCAGATTCAACCACTTTATCAACATACTTTTATTATTAGAATAGTCACATTTTGGAATTTGTAAATTAGACTCATTCTTTTTAGAACTTTAATATTAAACTTAATTCAGAAGTGTTCTCCTCCTTCTGATCACATCATTCACTGCAATTATGATCTATAGGTTTGAGGTCGGGCACTCTAGTGATTCCTGACTGAATGGGATCCAAGACTCTGACCCACCTACCACAGTGCCTCTTGTATTCGTGACTTAGTTTTGCCTGTGATAACAATTAGTTTTGACTGGGTGACTTAAGCAGTAAATATTTTCTTTTAGAATTTAGGAGGCTGGGACAACTAGGTGCCAACAGATTCAATATCTGACGACAGCCTTCTTTCTGGTTTGCAGATAGTGGTCTTCTTCCAGTATATTCACATAGCCGAAAAAGAGAGATCAACTCTTTCTCTTCCTAATTTTAAGGGCACTAATACCATTCAGGAGGAATCCACTCTCATGGCTTAACTGCATCCCAGTGGTCCCACATCCATGTAGCATATTAGAATTCAATCTTAAACTGAAGAAAGTAGGGAAAACTGCTAGGCAATTCAGGGATAACCTAAATCAAGTCCCTGATGATACAGCAGAGGTGATGAATAGATATAAGGAATTAGATGTGGTAGACAGAGTGCCTGGAAAACTATGGATGGGGGATAACAATGTACAGGAGACAGTGGCCAAAATCATCCCAAACAAAATGAATTGCAAGAAGGCAAAGGGGCTGTCTGAGGAGGCTTTATAAATAGCTGAGAAAAGAAGAGACGTGAAAGGCAAGGGAGAAAGGGAAAGATATACCCATCTGAATGCAGAGTTTCACAGGAGAGATAAGAAGGCCTTTTAAATGAACAATCCAAAGAAATGGAGGAAAATGATAAAAGGGGAAAGACTAAAGTCTCTTCAAAAAGAAATTAGAGGTATCAAGAGAACATTACATGCAAGAATGGGCACCATAAAGGACAGAAGCAATAAGGCCCTAAAATAACAGAAGAGATAAAGAAGAGGTGGCAAGGATACACTGAAGAATTACACCAGGAAGGTCTTAATAACCCACATAATCACAATGGTACAGTCACTCACCTAGAGTCGGACATTCTAGAATATGAAGTCAAGTGGGCCTTAGGAAACATTATTCTGAACAAAACTCGTGGAGGTGATGGAATTCTAGCTGAGCTGTTTAAAAATCCTAAGATTATGCTGTTAAAGTGCTTCACTCAATATGTCAGCAAACCGGTAATACTCAGTATTGGCCACAAGACTGGAAAAGGTCAGTTTGCTTTACATTCCTAAAGAAAGGCAATGCCAAAGAATGTTCTAACTACCATACAATTGAGCTCATTTCACATGGTATCAAGGTCATCATCAAAATCCCCCAAGCTAGGATTTAGCAGTACATGAACTGAGAAATTCCAGATGCACAAGCTGGGTTTTGAAGAGGCAGAGGAACCAGAGATCAAATTGCTAATAGTTGAGTTGCTGGATCATGGATGAAGCAAAGGTATTCTGGAAAAAACATCTACTTCCTGACTATGCTAAAGCATTTGACTTTGTGGATCACCATGAACTGTGTAAAATTCTTAAAGAGAAGGGAGTACCAGACTACCTTACTTGTCTCCTTAGAAACCTATCTACAGGTCAAGAAGCAACAATTAGAACCAGACATGGAAAAACTGACTGGTTTGGGGGGAAATTTCCCAAAATTGGGGAAAGAGTATGATAAGGCCACTGTACATTGCCAACCTGCTTATTTAGCTTATATGTAGAGGTGAATGAATCACAAGCTGGAATCAAGATTGCCAGGAGAAGTATCAACAACCTCAGATGTGCAGACGATACCACTATAATGGCAGGAAAATGAAGAGAAACTAAAGAGCCTCTTAATGAGGGTGAAAGAGGAGGGTGAAAAAGCTGGCTAGAAACTCAGCATTAAAAAGCTGAGATCATGGCATCTGGTCCCATCATTACATGGCAAATAGAAGGGGAAAAAGTGTAAAGAGTGACAGATTTTATCTTCTTGGGCTCCAAAATCACTGTGGATGATGGTTATTGCAGCCATTAAATTAAAAGACACTTGCTCCCTGAAAGGAAAGTTATGACAAATCTAGACAGTGTATTAAAAGGCTGAGACATCATTTAGCTGACAAAAGTCCTTATAGTCAAAGGTATATTTTTATTTCCAGTAGCTGTGTATAGATGACAGAGGATGAGATGGTTGGATGGCATCACCAACTCGAAGGACATGAGTTTGGGTAAACTCTGGGAGTTGGTGATGGACCGGGAAGCCTGGCGCTGTGGTCCAAGGGGTTGCAAAGAGTCGGACATGACTGAGTGACTGAACTGAGCTGAACTGAACTGATGTATAGATGTGAGAGTTGGACCATAAAGAAGCTGAGTGCCAAAGAACTGATGCTTTCAAACTGGCACTGGGGAAGATTTACAAGAGTCCATTGGATTGCAAGATCAAAATTGTCAATCCTAAAGGAAATCAACCCTGAATGTTCACTGTAAGGACTATTATTGACGCTCCAATACTTTGGTCATCTGATGTGAAGAGCTGACTCATTGGAAAAGGCCCTGATGCTGGGAACGACTGAAGGCAAAAGGAGAAGGGAGCAGCAGAGGATGAGGATGAGATGGTTAGAAAGTATCACCGAACCTATGGACATGAATTGTGGCAAAGTCCAGGAGATAGTGGAGGACAGAGGAGCCTGGTGTGCTTCCGTCCAAGGAGTGGCAAGAGATGGACATGACTTAGCCCCTGAAAAACAAGAGATTAGGACTTCAACATATGAATTTTGTGGGACCCAAAATCAACCCATACCAGTTGGCATCTCTAATTTAGTACACTTCTCATAGATGAAAATATTGTAAAATGACTCAGTGCCACCTACATTTTTTGTGCATATGTAATCCAACATATTCATGCATCATCGCCAGTCTAAATATTGAAAATATAGACAGCATCACTACTGTGGCTCCTGCTTTTAATCTTAACTACTCTTTAATGATATTTTCCCTGATAATGTGTAGCATGGGTTCAGACAAGCAAATGTGCAACTTAAGAACATGTTCTTCCAGGATAACACACACACAAAATGACTATACTTTCTCATTGCATTTATACCATATAGTTTGGTCCTGACATTGACAGCAAGGGTAAATCAAGAAGGATAGGGATTGTGGGGAGAAATAGAGGATGTAGAAGTAACTCTACTTCTGAGATCACCCTTTGAATCAGTACAGAATGATTTTTAATTAAAAAAGTAACAATCTAAACGTCCAACTAAAAGTTAACATTAAATATATTAGAGAAACACATGTGACAAAATATTACATAAAATGTCAAATTATAGAATATTTAATATATTTATATTTAATATGATATTTATAAAAATACATATTAAAATTATGAGAAATTACAAATTTCAATAATATAATGTAAAGAAAGTAATCTAAAATTGCATTAAACTCACCATGACCTGGGGGAAATTTTTTCCATTTAGTGAATGTAACTAGTTCATATATGGATAAAGTAGGCCACTCCACATAATATGGACACTTATGGATTAATTTCACCTTATGTTGATTTTCCAGTTTTGTCTTTTCCTGAAACAAAAAGTCACTATCAAAATTTGTGTGTTAAGTAATTTAAAAAAAGAGAGATAAAAGGATAGAAGATAGGCAAATGGCAGTGAAAAGAAAAATAAAGGCTATGTGAATGCAAACTATAATAGAATATGTGAATTTTTATAAAAGCAAGACCACATAACCCTACTGAAATTTTAATCTTCATATTGGCTACTAAAATATTTTCCCACATTTCACATTTATTTTTAAGTTCTTATAAATATTTTAGCATTTTTGAAAGAACTCTATCAAAGTTGACTAGACTCAAATGTTGTATTTGATGCAATATTTATTTGATCAAATAAATGATACTTACTGACATTTTGAAAATAAAACCGAACATGTGAAACTTTTTTTTTTAGGCCAAACCCTCTGAAACCAGAGATTTGGAAGGAAGTTGAATCTCGGGCTTCTCTTGTGGTTCAGACAGTAAAGAATCTGCCTGCAATTCAGAAAACCCAGTTTCGATCCCTCAGTCAGGAAGGTTCCCTGGAGATGGGAATTGCTACCGACTCCAGTATTTTTGCCTGGAGAATTCCATGGACACAGGAGCTTGGTGAACTACAGTCAGTCCATAGGGTTGCAAAGAGTTGGACATGATTGAGTGACTAACGCTTTCACACTTCACTGAATCCTGGAAAAGTCTTCTGTATCACTGAGACCACTGCATCAAAAGAAATCCCAACTATTAAAGACCTAAATCAAGAAGATGGGTGTCTCTCGATCTCCTTCCCACACAGGATCTCACTGTAGCCTATGCAGAGTCCGTGGCACGCACACCAGGGTTAAATCCTATGAAGAATTTCTGACAGAGGATGACCATAGTGGTCCCCCAATCCACCACTTATACAGACTTCCTCTACCCTTCAGGGGAGGAGAAATAGATGATGGGAGTATTTTTCAACTTGAATGAAAGAGAATACACTGTTAAAAATGAAGAAAATAAGTTTTCCTAGTGTAGCAGAATTAGGGGGTCAGAGTAAAGCTGTGATCACCTGTTCGTGCAGCTTTGGATTTTGACATGCGCTATACCAATGAGACAGTGTGCCAATAATCCCTAGTTGTGTTTTTGATTTTTTCTTACTCCCAAGGCAGATTATACAGGTTTGTAGATCTCTGGCTGATTTTTCTGGTATCCCTAGTTGGTGACATGCCATTGTTGCCCAAAACAGTCATTGGATGAATGAATAAAAAACAGTGAATGAATGAATCTTAAATTTATGGAAAACCAAATGCACCAAATGCTCATGTATAATAAATTATACCCATAGAGACCGTCCCTTCCACTTCAGCTGCTCATCACAGGCTTAAGCGATGAACATCGAATCTTCTTTTTATGGTCTCCAATTCAAAACAAATTAAAATATTAAAAGAGATATGGATAACTTCTATCTTCTTTTTACGGTCTCCAATTCAAAACAAATTAAAATATTAAAAGAGATATGGATAACTTCTATCTAGAGAGTCAAAACACTCATATGTGTTAACAAATAGATTAGATATGGTCACACTGGTGACTGCAGCCATGAAATTAAAAGATGGCTGCTCCTTGGAAGAAAAACTACAGCAAGCCTAGAGAATGTATTAAAAAGCAGAGACATCACCTTGCTGACAAAGGGCAATATAATCAAAGCATTGGTTTTTCCAGGAGTCATGCGTGGATGTAAGAGTTGGATGACAAGGGAAACTGAGTGCCAGAGAATTGATGCTTTTGAACTGTGGTGTTGCAGAAGACTCTTGAGAGTCAAGGAGATCAAACCAGTCAATCCTACAAGAAATCAACTCTGAATATTCATTGGAAGGACGGATTCTCAAGCTGAAGCTCCAATACTTTGGCCACCTGATGTGAAGAGTCAACTCACTGGAAAAGACCCTGATGCTGGGAAAGAGTGAAGTCAGGAGGAGAAGGGGCAACGGAGGATGAGACGGTTGCATGGCATCACTGACTCAGTTGATATGAGTTTGAGCAAACTCTGGGAGATGGTGAAGGACAGGGAAGCCCAGTGTGCTGCAGTCCATGGAGTCACAGAGTCAGACACGACTTAATGACTGAACACCCCCACCATCAACAACAACAAAAACATACCGTTTTTAACTTTGCATAATTATTTGCTGGAATTTTAAGAATTTCACAGTCTTCTTCTGTCACCACTGAGTACTCCTTTGTTTCTGATTCAATATGAGCTGCAACTTCCAAGGTTCCAAAGGTGCTCCATTGTCCAAGCTGTAAAACACCAAGAGCACTTAAACCTCATCATTATTCATCAACATAAAAATATCAATGATAGGATCAGTCTAGGAGAGTCTACAAAACGGAAGTCTCATGGGCCAAGCTCCAGGTGTGTGAAAGAAGAGGATCTGAAGTCTGGCATGGATGTCTTTTTTTCCAGCCAATATTACTTGCCCCAAACAAGAAAACTATTTTTTTCACTAGCATGAAGAAAATAAATCATAAGAATAGATCTTCTGTTTTAATCACTGATTCATTTAAAATGCCTGAAATAGTGCTTTATACATAAGAGCCATTCAATAAATATTTGTTGAAGGGATGAGAAAATAGTGCACCTATATTCATAGGTCTTCATTTATTTTATTATACTCATGTTGGTAGTAATAATGAAAATGAATATACTGTTGCTGCTGCTGCTGCTGTCACTTCAGTCGTGTCTGACTCTGTGTGACCCCATAGATGGCAGCCCACCAGGCTCCCCCGTCCCTGGGATTCTCCAGGCAAGAACACTGGAGTGGGTTGCCATTTCCTTCTCCAATGCATGAAAGTGAAAAGTGAAAGTGAGGTCGCTCAGTCGTGTCGGACTGAGTGACCCCATGGACTGCAGCCTACCAGGCTCCTCCATCCATGGGATTTTCTAGGCAAGAGTACTGGAGTGGCTTGCCATTGCCTTCTCCACCAAAGAATGTTAGGCAGGTATAAATCACTGGCATATGTATGTATTCATGTAGGGTCTCCTAACTTACTATGCTACAAATAGATATTAAGCATACCAAAAATATTACCACTAGAATAACATACTGTAAGTTATTAGGATATAGTGAGAATGTGTACAGCTACATAGATTTGTATGCATGTGTGCCTACCAAAAACTGAAGGGTATCTAGAAAAACAGGGGTAACTTCTCAGAGAAGACATCAGGTCAATATTCCTGGCTACCAACGACATGGGAGAACTCTACTCTTCCACTTCAAATCCATGGAAAGTTTAAATGTTTTCCTTAGTTGAATGAATAGCTGAAATTGAGTCTGCCAGTTTTAAAATAAAGAAGGAATTTAAAGTAACTGCTGGAACCAAAGTGGTCCAGAGTAATATCAAACTTAGATGAAAGTCTCAGGGTCTAAAGTCTAGGAATTGTCACACATATTAGAATAAGAAACTCAGGACCATGCAAGGTGAGGAACCATAATTGAATGTTTTTATATAAAGCTTAAGACCCTAAAGGGTTGTTCAGTTCAGTTCAGTTCAGTCGCTCAGTCGTGTCCGACTCTCCGCGACCCCATGAACCACAGCACGCCAGGCCTCCCTGTCCATCACCAACTCTCGGAGTTCACCCAAACTCATGTCCACAGAGTCGGTGATGCCATCCAGCCATCTCATTCTCTGTTGTCCCTGTCTCCTCCCGCCCCCAACCTTTCCCAGCATCAGAGTCTTTTCCAGTGAGTCAACTCGTCGCATGAGGTGGCCAAAGTATTGGAGTTTCAGCTTTAGCATCAGTCCTTCCAATGAACACCCTGGATTGATCTCCTTTAGGATGGACTGGTTGGATCTCCTTGCAGTCCAAGGGACTCTCAAGAATCTTCTCGACACCACAGTTCAAAAGCATCAATTCTTCGGCGATCAACTTTCTTCAGAGTCCAACTCTCACACCCATACATGACCACGGGAAAAACCATTGCCTTGACTAGATGGACCTTTGTTGGCAAAGTAATGTCTCTGCTTTTTAATATACTATCTAGGTTGGTCATAACTTTCCTTCCAAGGAGTAAGCGTCTTTTAATTTCATGGCTGCAATCAGCATCCACAGTGATTTTGGAGCCCCAAAAAATAAAGTCTGACACTGTTTCCACTGTTTTTCCATCTATTTCCCATGAAGTGATGGGATCAGATGCCACATGTTAAATGGGAAAAGCAAGTTGTGGTTCGTAGCTGCTCAGTCCAGTCTGATTCTCTGCGACCCCATGGACTGTAGTACACCAGGATATTCTGTACTCTACTATCTCCTGGAGTTTGCTTTAAGTCATTTCCATTGAGTCACTGATGCTATTTAATCATCTTGTCCTCTGCTATACCCTTCACCATTTGCCTTGAATCTATCCCAGGACCAAGGTCTCTTCCAATGATCAGCTGCTTGCATCAGGTGACCAAAGTGTTGGAACTTCAGCTTCAGCATCAGTCCCTCCAATGAATATTCAGGGTTGATTTCTTGTAGGATTGACTCATTTGATCTCCTTGCAGTCCAAGGGACTCTTGAGTCTTGTACAACACCACAAGTCAAAAGCATCTTTTGGCGTTTGGCTTTCTTTATGGTCCAACTCTCACGTATGTATATGACTACTGAAAAACCATAGTTTTGATTATTTGGACCATTGTCAGCAAGTTGATGTCTCTGCTTTTTAATACACTGTCTAGTTTTGTCATAGTTTTCCTTACAAAGAGCAGCATCTTTTATTTTCATGCCTGGAGTCAAAATTCACAGTGATCTTAGAGCCCAAGAAAATACAATCTGTCACTCTTTCCATGTTTTATCCTTCCGTTTGCCATGAAATGGTGCAACCAGATGCCTTGATCTTAGTGTTTTTAGTGTTGAGTTTCGAACTAACTTTTTCACTCTCTTCTTTCACCCTCACCTAAGGTTCTTTAGTTTCTCTTCACTTTCGGCCATTAGAGTGGCATCATCTGCATAACTGAGAAAATCCTATTATAGTAATTCTATATATAATATTTCTGTTTTATCATGGATTACTGTTATCTTTATTTTATTATAAATGAATGTGAGCTTTTTATCATGTTTAAGTGCCAACTTTTATTTTTTCATAAATGAATATTGAATTTTCTGCTTCTGAGATGATCCTCTTAATTAACCTTTTAATGTGGTTAAATAACACAATGGACATTGATTCTTGGGATGAAACTAGTTCCTTCACCATGTGTTACATGATTTATATATCACTGTTTTTTCTTAGGATGCTTCTATTTTTTAATAAAACTGGCCTTTAATTTTCAAAAAAATTTGCAAATATTTCTTCGGGTGATCTTGATTCTAGCTTGTGATTCATCCAGCTCAGCATTACGAATGCTGTACTCTTCATAGAAGTTCACTAATCTGGGTGACAGTATACAGTCCTGATGTATTCCTTTCCCAATTTGAACCAGTCCATTGTTAACTTTATTTTTTTGGGCTCCAAAATCACTGCAGATGCTGATTGCAGCCATGAAATTAAAAGACGCTTACTCCTTGCGTCTAGTCAAGGCTATGGTTTTTCCCATGGTCATGTATGGATGTGACAGTTGGACTGTGAAGAAAGCTGATCGCTGAAGAACTGATGCTTTTGAACTGTGGTGCTGGAGAAGACTCTTGTACCACAAGGAGATCCAACCAGTCCATTCTAGAGGAGATTGATCCTGGGTGTTCATTGGAAGGACTGATGCTGAAGCTGAAACTGCAATACTTTGGCCACCTCATGGACGAGTTGACTCACTGGAAAAGACTCTGATGCTGGGAAAATTTGGGGGCGGGAGGAGAAGGGGACGACCGAGAATGAGATGGCTGGATGGCATCACCGACTCTGTGGACATGAGTTTGAGTGAACTCCGGGAGTTGGTGATGGACAGGGAGGCCTGGCGTGCTGTGATTCATGGGCTCGCGGAGATTCGGACACGACTGAGCGACTGAACTGAACTGAACTGATTGTTCCATGGCTGGTTCTAACTTTTGCTTCTTCATCTGCATACAGGTATCTCAGAAGACGTGTAAGGTGGTCTGGTATTCCCATCTACTTCAGACTATGCCATGGTTTGTTGTGATCCACACAGTCAAAGGCTTTTGTGTAGTCAATGAAGCAGATGTTTTTCTGGGATTCCCCTGCTTTCTCTTTGATCCAATGGATGTTAGCAATTTGATCTCTGTTTCCTCTTCATTTTCTGAATCCAGCTTGTACATCTGGAAGTTCTTGGTTCACGTACTTCTGAAGCCTAGCTAGAAGGATGTTGAGAATTACCTTGCTAGCATATGCAATGAGTGCAGTAGTACTGTAATTTGAATATTCGTTGGCATTGCCCTTCTTTGGGACTGGAATGAAAAGTGACCTTTTCCAGTCCTGTGGCCAATGCTTAGTTTTCCAAATTTGCTGACATATTTAGTGCATTACTTTAACAGCATCATCTTGTAGGGTTTTAAATAGCTCAGCTAGAATTCTGTCACCTTCACTAGCTTTGTAGTAATGCTTCCTAAGGACCACTTGACTTCACACTCCAGGATGTCCAATTCCAGGTGATTAACCACATTGTCATGCTTATCGTGGTCATTATGACTGTTCTTATGAAGTTCTTCTGTGTCTTTTTGCCACCTAATCTTATTAACTATCTATAATTTCCAGCAGATGATTTATACATATTTTTCCTGATATTCTAATTGTTTTTTAATGAGTCTGAGTTACCCAATAAATTATTATGAAAGTATAAATCATCCATGACCTTGAATAACATTCTTAAGGTTTTCTTTCTTGATTCATTTTTTAATATCAGACACTCAATGTCAGTCCAGTATTCAACTTCCAACACTCTTTATACACTGACTTATTTTAATTGAATTAATTTAAATGATTAATGCTTATAACATTTCCATTCTGTCCTATAACATTGGCCATCTTCAAAGTGTTCAAGAAAAATAACTTTCAAAGAACTAGAATTGTGTATTTACTTAAAATAGCAACACAGAATGAGTTAAAAAAAGATGATAATTTCAGACAGCATGTGAAACAAATTGCTAAAAATGGGATTTTAGCTAGGAAAACATTCATTCCAAAGAAAAGAAATGCAAAAAGTTGACAAAAATTGGTAAATGTAAATTTCATTTTTTATATATAAAAATTTTAAATAACTAATATGAAATGCACTTAAAACAAGATAAACTTAAAATAATTTACAGCAGAAATGCCAAGGAGAGGTGCAGAAAGATAGAACTAAAATACTTGAAAATGTCTATGCTCTGAAACTAGGAAAGAAAAAAGATTTATGTACCTTTTCTTAGTTCAAATTGCAAATTTAATATTACAGAAATTAGAACTGTATAAATGGAAAAGAGAAATAAATGTAATGAAATGAAAATGAAGAAGTGATAAAATGCTATGTACCTCAAACATCTAATGACACTAACAATTTGACCTAAAAATAAAAGCAACTAAAGCAAATGACCAGATGCCATGATCTTTGTTTTCTGGAAAAAGACTCTGATGCTGGGAAGGATTGGGGGCAGGAGGAGAAGGGGACGACAGAGAATGAGATGGCTGGATGGCATCACCGACTTGATGGACATGAGTTTGAGTGAACTCCAGGATTTGGTGATGGACAGGGAGGCCTGGCGTGCTGTGATTCATGGGGTCGCAAAGAGTCGGACACGACTAAGCGACTGAACTGAACTGAAAGCAAATGACTACAAAGCATGAGAAATATATTTTCAGATATTTCCAGAAGAGAATAGCCAAATGAACCTCAAAGGGAAGAAATATGCTCAACCTCGCTCGAAAACTGCTTTATATTTATTCATCCATCAGATTGAAAATGTTAAATTAAACTGCGGAACTTGGGATATACTTTAATACATAACATGAAAAAATGTACAAAAAAACACAAAACTTTAAAAATGGAAAATAAATAATCTGGCAATATTTACTAAAATAATTAAAGAATGTATAAAATAGTTTATTCAGAAACTCCTTTCCTAAGAATCTAAATTGAATACACTACATTCTTAGAGATATATTTAAAGAAATTAATGCAACACTTTATAGTAACTCCTGACTGCAGTATCCCTTTAATGGTCACCAGCTTAGAACAATATGTGGGTGTGTGTTATGTGTAGCTTGTATGTCTATGTATGTACACATACACACATATTCAGTTCAGTTCAGTTCAGTCGCTTAGTCGTGTCCGACTCTTTGCGATCCCATGAATCACAGCACGCCAGGCCTCCCTGTCCATCACCAACTCCCAGAGTTCACTCAAACTCATGTCCATCGAGTCGGTGATGCCATCCAGCCATCTCATTCTCTGTCGTCCCCGTCTCCTCCTGCCCCCAATCCTTCCCAGCTCAGAGTCTTTTCCAGTGAGTCAACTCGTCGCATGAGGTGGCCAAAGTATTGGAGTTTCAGCTTTAGCATCAGTCCTTCCAATGAACACCCAGGATGGATCTCCTTTAGAATGGACTGGTTGGATCTCCCTGCAGTCCAAGGGACTCTCAAGAGTCTTCTCCAGCACCACAGTTCAAAAGCATCAGTTCTTCGGCGATCAGCTTTCTTCACAGTCCAACTCTCACATCCATACATGACCACGGGAAAAACCGTAGCCTTGACTAGATGGACCTTGGTTGGCAAAGTAATGTCTCTGCTTTTTAATATGCATACGAGACAGCAAAAGGGACACAGATGTATAGAACAGTCTTTTGGACTCTGTGGGAGAGGGTAAGGGTGGGATGATTTGGGAGAATGGCATTGAAATATGTATATTATCATATGTGAAATGAATCGCCAGTCCAGGTTTGATGCTCGGGGCTGGTGCACTGGGATGAACCAGAGGGATTGGATGGGGAGGGAGGTGGGAGGGGGGTTCAGGATGGGGAGCACATGTACACCTGGGGCAGATTCATGTCAATGTATGGGAAAATCAATACAATACTGTAAAGTAATTAGCCTCCAATTATAATAAATTAATTTTTTAAAAAAGACATGCAAATGGTCAAGAAGCACATAACATAATGTTCAATGTAGCTAAATATTAGAGAAATGAAAATCAAAAATACAATGAGGTATACCTCGCAACAGTCACATTGGCCATTATTCAAAGTCTGTAAATAATAAATGCTGGAGAAAGTGTGGAGAAAAGGGAACCCTCCTACACTGTTGATGGGACTATAAATTGGCACTATATAGCCCCTAGAGAAGAGTCCAGAGATTCCTCAAAAATCTAAAAAAGGAGAGTTTTTATATGATCCACACTTGGGCATATATCCAGAAAAGACAAAAGTTTTAATTTGAAAAGATACAAGTAACCTAACATTTATGGCAGAACTATTCACTGTAGCCAAGACATGAAAACAACTTAAGTATCCATCAACGCTTAGGATTGATGGATAAGGAAGATATGGTGTATATATACAATGAAATATTACTCAGACTTAAAAAATTGAAAATGCCATTTGCACCAACATGGATGGACCTAGAAATTATCCTACTAAGTGAAGCAAATCAGAGAAATATGCAGAATATTAAGAAATAGTATAAATTAACTTATTTACAGAGACAGCTGAAGCTGAAACTCCAATACTTTGGCCAACTCATGCGACGAGTTGACTCACTGGAAAAGACTCTGAGGCTGGGAGGGTTTGGTGGTGGGAAGAGAAGGGGACGACAGAGAATAAGATGGCTGGATGGCATCACCGACTCAATGGACATGAGTTTGAGTGAACTCCAGGAGCTGGTGATGGACAGGGAGGCCTGGCGTGCTATGATTCATAGGGTCGCAAAGAGTCGGACACGACTGAGCGACTGAACTGAACTGACATATAAATCACACTTAAGGTTACCAAAAGGGGAGGGGAGGTACAGATATGGATAAGTCGGAAATATGGATTAACAGATGCACAGAACCATATAAAAATGGATAAACAAGGATTTACTGTATAGCACAGGGAACCGCATTTCATATCTTGTAGTAAACTATAATGGAAAAAAAATCTAAATGTGCAGTTGAGTCTCTTTGCTATATACGTGCAACTAACACAATACTATAAGTCAGCTATACTTCAATTTTAAAGATTCTCATATTTTTCATGCTTGTATTATCTCAATATCTTTATGTTGATATACAAAACATGTTAAATTATAAACATCAAATATTTATAGCTGTTACCTCTAATAATGAAATTGCAGAGAATTCTCTCTATTATTGTATGTTTTTAGTTACTCAGTCATGTCCAACACTTTGCGACCCCATGGACTGTGTCCCTCCAGGCTCCTCTGTCCATGGGGATGCTCCAGGCAAGAATGCTGGAGTGGGATGCCATGCCCGGGCTCTTCCCAACTTAGGGATCGAACCCAGGTCTCCTGCATTGCAGGCAGATTCTTTACCATCTGAGCCAGAATGGAAGCCCTTTCCTGCATTTTCTAATTTTTTTTCAATAAATATAATTTAAATTGGATAATATTATGAAGTTATTTTAATGATTTACAACTCAATCTTTCTCAATTTTTTTGAAAACATTTTTAAGATTTTGTATATAATCTTGTTTAGGGGGATAGTTAGTGAGGTACACAAAAGGAAAATTTTCTCTCACTCCCAAAATCTCATGTCACTTTACTGAAAAATAGACAGATAATGTAAACTTTATTGTGAAGCAATGTATTCCCATGATTTAAGAATTAACTTCTCCAAAAATGCATAACCCAAATAACTTGCCTCTGAACATTAGGAGTTGGTACATCCTTTATGGGGTTTCCCAAGTGGCTCAGTGGTAAAGAATCCACCTGCCAGTGCTGAAGATGCAGGAGTTGTGGGTTCAATCCCTGGGTCAGTAAGAGCCCCTGGAGGAGGAGATGACATCCCACTCTAGTATTCCTGCCTAGAGAATCCCATGGACGGAAGAGTCTGGTGGACTACAGTCCACAATGTTTCAAAGAGTCAGACATGGCTGAGCAACTGAGCATACATGCACACACATCCATTACAACTTTTTTATAAATAAAAACTTCATGTTGAGTTTGTTTTAAACTACATTTTTCAAGAATAAACTTTTCTGAAAAAACAAAAATCTTTCATAGGTACTATTTTTGTTCTTGTACTATTTTTCCATTTATTCTAGCTTCTAGGCACATTAAACAAGATCAATAACTAAAATTACAGCTGCTATTTTTAAACCAAGGAAAAGTTTTGTTCTTAACACTATGAAACATGTTTTCTTTGTTTTAAGGGACTGAGGAGGCAGAGAAAATACAAAGCCTCGATAGAGATCAGTCTTGAACTGATCTCTAAGGATGAATTTTAAAACTCTTAAACTCAATATTTTGCACCATGATATGTGGTTGTTTGTAAATTTCCATTTTTTCTTGAGTTTCTGCAGCTTTCATTAGATTTGCAAGGTTGTCTCTCTCTCTCCAAAAAGGTTAAAAAGCATTGCCATAGATAGAAAAAGATTACTTTCCCCCTATGATTTAAAAGGCTTATATAGAAGGTACCTTCTTAACTAAACAATGTTATAAATAAAAGAGGGATAGAAGATGTTGCCTTTTATAATTTTTTGGAGCATTTTGGCCTTATTGAGACTTATTGAGATGTATTGTGACATCCAGTAGGAACAAACTTTGTAAGGATAATCTGCTTGGGACCTATGTCATCCCATAGACTGCGACTTAAAAGAATGCTCTGAGTACATTTGCTCCAAACTTATATGCTGAGTCAAAGATGTTTCTTACTACAGAAAAATAATTGGTCTTTTAAGATTATATGAATAACTATGCAGTCTCTAAGTGAAAACTGCAGCCATGAAATTAAAAGATGTTTTCTCCTTGGAAGAAAAACTATGACAAACTTAGAATATTAAAAAGCAGAGACATTACTTTGCCAACAAAGGTCCATGTGGTCAAAGGCATGGTTTTACCAGTAGGCATGCATGGATGTGAGTGTTGGACCATTAAAAAAGCTGAGCACCAAAGATGCTTTCAAAATGTGGTGCTAGAGAATACTTTGGAGAGTCTCTTGGACAGCAAAGGAGATGAAATCAGTCCATCCTAAAGGAAATCCACCCCGACTGTGCATTGGAAGGACCAACACTGAAGCAGAAGCTCCAGTACGCTGGCCACCAGATGCGAAGAGTCAGTTCACTGGAAAAGCCCCTGACGCTGGCAAAGACTGAGGGCAGGAGGAGACAGGGGCGGCGGCGGAGGAGAGGGCTGGATGGCATCCTCGGCACAACGGAGGTGAGTTTGAGCACACTGCAGGAGATACTGAAGGACAAGGAAGCCCAGTGTGCTGCTGTCCACGGGATCGCAACGAGTCAGACACAGCTTGGCCACTGAACAGCAACAAGTGAAACCTACAAATCAACTTGACTTCTAGATATAGTCAATACATTCCTCTTTAAAAGTTGGCTATAAAAGATGTCATTTTATTTCCCTCACATATTTTAGCAAGAAGAGTCTAGACATCATAATGAATAAGAGAAGGAGTTCTTTTTATTTCCTCTAAAACAACAGTGGTGTTTTTTTTCCAAACACCCTCAGGGTATTTCCACCTCTTCAACTGTTCAAAAGAAACACTTGTCTGAAATAGCTAGCACACTGGATGCTTGTCTGGATTTTACCCAGCTTTAAGACCCAGCTTATATCTCATCTCTTTCACAAAATCACCGGGTTCATCACAGTCACCCCTGGGATTTCTAATAAAGTATGCATTCTATTGTTTTGTTATATAACATGCAATGCTCTTATAAGTATGGGCACTCTAAAAAATCAATGATAATATTATATTACTAACTTTAGATTGTGAGGATAAAGAAATTTGTTTCCTTCCCTCCAATATAGGAAGATTTTCAGCAGCAAGGAAGAAGGAAATGGCAACCCACTCCAGTATTCTTGCCTGGAGAATTCCATGGACAGAGGAACCTGGTGGGCTACAGTTCTTGGGGTTGCAAAGAGTCGAACACAACTGAGCAACTTTACTTTCAGCAGCAAGTGAGCCTGAGTTACATAATCATCAGATGTGGCCACTTTAAGATCAGTAATTTTTAATCAAATATTTTTTATTTTTAAAAGTCCTGTTGCAAAAAAAAAAATTAGTCTATAGGTTAATCTTGAACTTGGTATCAAGTTTATCTGATGCCTTCCTTGCTTAATTCCACTGTGGCTACTGAAGATTTCAAATTTGAATCACTTGAATCAATATTTGAAATTTGTAGAGATTCATCTCATGACAGCATCAAGTCAATTTTTTAAAATGTTTCATGTGCCCTTAAAAGGAGTGTGTATTCTGTAACTGTTTGCAACGTTGAATACAAATCTACTAGATCAAGTTTGTTGTATTGTTCAGAATTTCTATATCTTTATTGATATCTTTTTTTTTAAGTCTAGGCCTTTATCAGAGTCAATTAAAATCCTCCACCGTAGTTGTGAATTTATTTCTTCTCTGTGCTCCATCAGTTTTCACTTTATATATTTTGAGGTTATAACTTTAGGGCATATAATTTCATATTCATGAAGTATTTCTTTATCTTTAATGTTGCTTTGCAATAAAGCATACGTTGCCTACTATCAGAATAGCTATCCCAGACTTCTTTGTAGTGGGATCTGATTTATTATATTCTATTATCTTTCTTTGCAAATTCCTATATATTTGTAATAAGATGTGTTAGCATATAGGGTGTTATTTTATCTAGTCTGACAACCTTTATTAATTGAAGTATTTCACCTGTTAATATATGATGTAATTATTGATACCTGTAGGTCTAAATCTGACTTGTTAATGCTTGTTTCTGTTCTTTACTTTTCTATTTTTGGTTCATTTTCTCTCCTTCATTGTTTATTTTAATCAAACATTTTTCTGTTATTTTGATATACCTTTATTTAGCATAGTATATTTATTATTATTCTTGGTGCTTGCTCTAGTAATAATAAGATATATCTTTGTCTTGCTAGAATATACTCTAAATTAGTAGGGTTCTTTTTACTTTTCAGAAAGACAAAGATGCAAAACATCTTTAAATCCATTTACCATATCCTCTTTATTTTGGTTTTACCACTTTTGTTACACTTCTATATACATGTAGACCTCCACAGGTAAAACTGTTTTATACTGTCAAAGAATATTTGGATTAACCACATATCCACAAATTTCCTTTGCTCTTCAATCCTTACTAAATTCTTGTAGTTTATTTGGAGCTATATATATATATATATTTTTTTTTTTTTTCTTCCAGAACTTCTTTGCCTTGGGATCCTTTCTGAACAGTTCTTCCGGCAATTAGATCTCTCTTTACTATTTGTGTGAACACATATTTATTTTGCCTTTAAAAGATATTTTTTCTGGCTATAAATGTATGGATTGTCAACTGCTTTTATCTCACTACTTAAATAATTGTCATTCCATGTTTTGTGACATAATGATCTATTGAGAGAGTATTAACATTTACCTTTGAACAGGTTGTGTCCATTCTATCAACTTCAACATTAAGATTTCCTCTGACTGGTTTTATTAATTTCTAATGTGTTTAGATGTCATTACCTAGCTTGTAATTCATATACAACTTGAATCTGTTGCTTAATGCCTCTTCACAGTCAGAAACATGTTTTCAACCCATACTACTTCAGGCAGTGCCAAATATTGCTTCTGTCCCATTCTTATTCTTCTTTTTCCTTAAACTTTTTTACTAACTTGTCAGAATTTGTCATCACCTCTATCCATCACCTGACCTGCCTCCTGAGAAATCTGTATGCAGGTCAAGAAGCAACAGTCAGAACTGGTCATGGAACAACAAAGTGGTTCCAAATCGGGAAAGAAGTACATCAAGGCTGCATATTGTCACCCTGCTTATTTAACTTATATGCAGAGTACATCATGAGAAATGCCAGGCTGGATGAAGCACAAGCTGGAATCAAGATTGCTGGGAGAAATGTCAATAACCTTAGAAATGCAGATGACACCACACTTATGGCAGAAAGTGAAGAAGAACTAAAGAGCCTCTTGATGAAAGTGAAAGAGGAGAATGAAAAAGTTGGCTTAAAACTCAACATTCAGAAAACTAAGATCATGGCATGCGGTCCCATCACTTCATGGCAAATATATGGGGAAACAATGGAAACAGTGACAGAATTTCTTTTCTTGGGCTCCAAAATCACTGCAGATGGTGACTGCAGCCATGAAATTAAAAGGTGCTTGCTCCTTGGAGGAAAAGCTGTGACCAAACCAGACAGCTTATTAAAAAGCAGAGACATTAGATTGCCAACAAATGTCCATCTAGTCAAAGCTATGGTTTTTCCGGTAGTCATGTATGGATGTGAGAGTTGGACCAGAAAGAAAGCTGAGCACTGAAGAATTAATGCTTTTGAACTGTGGTGTTGGAGAAGACTCTTGAGAGTCCCTTGGATGGCAAGGAGATCCAACCAGTCCATCCTAAAGGAAACCAGTCCTGAATATTCACTGGAAGGACTGATACTGAAGCTGAAACTCCAATATTTTGGCCATCTGATGCAAAGAACTGACTCACTAGAAAAGACCCTGCTAATGGGGCTCTTAAGCAGGGAAAGAAAGTAAAGTAATTAAATCCATAATTGAAAAGTAATTTTATTAAAGGGGAGTGGGCCTATCCTGGAACTCAATTAGAAAGCTTTTGACTTTCTGATTCTAATTTTTTTGTCTTTAATAGTATAGTTAAGACATAATATTCAGCCATATTCTCTACTGTGCTTAATAAATAATTGACTAGGGATAAAGTTTGCCACCTCATGCGATGAGTTGACTCACTGGAAAAGACTCTGATGCTGGGAGGGATTGGGGGCGGGAGGAGAAGGGGACGACAGAGAATGAGGTGGCTGGATGGCATCACCGATTCGATGGACATGAGTTTGAGTGAACTCCGGGAGTTGGTGATGGACAGGGAGGCCTGGTGTGCTGTGATTCATGGGGTCGCAAAGAGTCGGACATGACTGAGCAACTGAACTGAACTGAGCTGAAAGCATAGTTTTTGGACTATGCCGAAATGTACTTGAGTCTTTGGCATTGAAAACAGACAGAACAAACTACAGGCCCAGGATGCACTCAGACTTGTGGCAGTAATGAGTCTATGAGGGATGCCCCGGTCACCAGGGGATGGTTTTCATGCTCACGCCTATTCCTACGGGAGAAAAAAAGGGGGCCTTTGCCCTTCATAGTGTATCTGTACTTAGATACATATCTGATAGGGAAGTCAAAATGAAGGTAGTCTTGCTCAGGTTTTCATGCTCACGCCTATTCCTATGGGAGAAAAAAGGGGGCCTTTGCCCTTCATAGTGTATCTGTACTTAGATACATATCTGATAGGGAAGTCAAAATGAAGGTAGTCTTGCTCAGGTTTTCATGCTCACGCCTATTCCTACGGGAGAAAAAAGGGGGCCTTTGCCCTTCATAGTGTATCTGTACTTAGATACATATCTGATAGGGAAGTCAAAATGAAGGTAGTCTTGCTCAGGTTTTCATGCTCACGCCTATTTCTACGGGAGAAAAAAAAAGGGGGCCTTTGCCCTTCATAGTATATCTGTACTTAGATACATATCTGATAGGGAAGTCAAAATGAAGGTAGTCTTGCTCAGCCTTCAGAAGCAGGACAGCAGGCTTCTGACCTGCTTCTGACCTGTTTGGACAGTGCCTGGACGACTTGCCTGTTTGCGAAACACACCAATTGTTACCAGCAAGTCAGGCAGCACTTTAGATAAGAGAGGGAGTGAGTCTTGTAATTTCTGAGCCCCTGGAGGTCTGGCCAATCCTCCAGGGTCTAAGAAGTCTCATGACTCACAAGATGAAATAGCATTGTAAATGTTAAAGTAAAACTGGAGCTGCATTTTGGCATGCAGACTGATGATGATTTGAAAAATCTTTAATTGCAATTAGTTATTTTAAAAGAATAAGGATTAAAATGAGTATCTGTAGTTATAATTTTCAACATTCAACTTGCAGCCATCAGTTTGTGGTCTGGGAAGATAAGGGGAGCTCCCGAAACTGGAATTTAAAGCCTTGCCCATGGGGTGGATGCACTGGAACCCTTTTCCAATTGAGACTCCAGATTACTGTTAATGTGGGACATCCAAGCACTGTTTAAGTCTGGATGTAGGTGCCAGCTCAATTTGGTGATGCATATGCTGTTACTTCTCTCTATTGCTTCTATTTCTTTTAATGACTATATATTGAAACTACATCAAATACTCTTCTACAAAAAAATTAAATATTTTATTTGTGCGTAACCTGTGGCTTCTTTTGTTAATGAACCTTCAAACCTAAAATGAAACTAAAGCTTTTGGCAAAACAATCTCAAATAGTTGGTGGTTGAATTTCAAATACTTTCAAGTGATACAGTTAGAAGTAGTATAGTAAGAAAGCAATATTACAAAGAAGGGTGAATTGAAATGTCGAAGTACATTTGAATAAAACATTGGGGTTGTTTTTTGCTTGAACAAAGGGGAAAGGCAAAAATGTTCATCACTCAGTTGTGTCTGAGTCTTTTGTTACCGCAAGGACTGTAGCCCGCCAGGCTCCACTGTCCATAGAATTCTCCAGGCAAGAATGTTGGAGTGGGTAGCCATTCCCTTCTCCAGGGGATCTTCCCGACCCAGGGTCAAACCTGGGTCTCCTGCATTGCAGGCAGATTCTTTATTGTCTGAGACACCAGGGAAGCCCTGGAAAAAAGGGGAAGAAATAAACAACTCTTGGGGAAAGCAGCATGCTATAGAAGGCAATCTTCTAGAGGAACTTCTAGCAAAACATAAGGCCAACTTCAAAAAATGTATTACTATGTGCTTTCCCAAGCTGTCAAGAATCTCTAACACTTTAAAGATTTATGATGCTAGTGTCAAAAAAGTCTGCTGCACTGAACCAAATAAAGATCTGCTGGTTTTGGTTTGTTCATTTGTTTAAAAATTACTGATCTTTAGACATGGAAAGGAAGAATATCAGTAGTCAAAACTCTTGGCTCAAAGAGGGCAAGAAGGATGGATTTGTTGAAAATAAAATAAATATGAGCTGACGTGCAGCAACTGTAGCGGTGAGGAACTCTACGGTGAGCAACTCGCACGGCTGGGGCTGAGGGAGGCCGCTCGATCACTCGGATTCAAATGTTATACTATATTTTTATAGTTACTGATTATAAGAGAATAGATAGTTATTAAGTACATTAATCTTGCAGCAGCAGTCCGTTTTGATTTTTCTATTTAATAAAGACATAAACTGCTTCCTGATACAAGACAGTGGACTCGGGACCTGACAAATATTAGCTCTTTGAATCCTCATAATAGCCCTATGATGTGAGTTTATTACTATACTCATTTTCAAAGTGCCCAAAGTGAGATTAAGGAGGCTGAGTAAGCCTCCCAAGACCACAGAGCTATTAAGTGGCGGAGGCAGTCCTGGGACCCAGGCAGGTTGGCTCCAGAGCCTGAGCTGGTCCAATCACTCCTTTATGCTCCCTGTGAATGCACAGACCAGGTGCAGAGTAGGTGAGGAGAATGAATGCTGAAAAATTATAACTATAGATATTAATTTTAATACTTTTTAAATAGCTAATTGTACTTACAGATTTTTCAAAAATTTAAAATTCCCAATTCCATCCTAAGTGACTTTTTATTTCTCTGATCCTTTCACTCAATAAATGCAATAATTAATTCTCTCTTTACTGCACAGCTTGACTTTCATGTGAAGATATAATTAGATCAAGTCATTAACAGTAAATAAAGTTATAACTACTCAATAAATTGTGAACACGCATGAAGTTTATCTCGTATCCCTTCTAACTCTTATTTCTTGTAGACTTGTCTTAAAAGCTTCCATGCCTCAACCCTCTTCTCCCAACCTCTTCACCAACTTCAAATGGTCACTTGGCTCCGTGGGTCACAATTGTGTCCTAAATACCTTTTCTAAGGCCTTTTTTTAAAGAGCCACTTTAGGTTACAGTACAATTGAGAAGATAGAGATGTACCATAAAGCCTCTGCCCCAATATGTGCATAACCTCCCCCATCATCTGCATCACTCACCAAAGTGATCTATTTCTTAGCAAAGGTGAATCTGAATTGACACATAATCACCTAAAGTCCAAAATTTACAGTATGGCTGTTCACTCTAAGGGTTTGGTCAAATGTACAATACCGTAAATCTATCATTAGATTGTAGAATACGTTTACTGCCCTAAAAGTCCCCTTTGCTCTTCCTATTCATCTTTTCCCCTCTCACCACCATCCCTGGCAACCACTGACTTTTTAAAATGTCTCCATAACTTTGTCTTTCCCAGAATGCATACTGTTGTAATAATATAAGATGCAGCGTCCTCACAGTGACTTCTTTCACTTAACAATATTCATTTCAGCTTTTTCCATGTGTGGTCATGGCTTAATAGCTCATTTCTTTTTATCACTGAATAATATTCCATTGTCTGGATATGCCACGGTTTGTTTAACCATTTACCTACTAAAGCACATCTTGTTCCTTTCAATTCTGGGCAATTATCAATAAAGCTACTATCAACATGCATGCAGGGTTTTGTGTTAACATGCTTTCATTTCCTTTGGGTAAATACCAAGGGACACCATTGCTGGATCATATGGTAAGAATATATTTAGTTTTGTAAGAAAACACCAAAGAGTCTTCCAAAGTGTTTAAACAACTTTGCAGTCCTATCAGCAATGAATGAGAATTCCCGTTAATTCACATCCTCACCAATATTTGGTAGTGTCAGCATTCCAGATTTGGGCTCTTTGAATAAGTGAGTAGTGCTATCTTATTGTTGTTTTCATTTGCATTCTCCTTCTTCACATATGATGTGGAATATCTTTCTGTATGCTTGGTATCTTTTTGTCTTCTTTAGTGAGGTGTTAAGGTCTTTGGTGTATTTTTTAATCAGGTTATTTTCTTGTTACTGATTTTTAAGAGTTCTTTCTATATTTTGAACCAGACCATTATCAGATGTACCTCTTGCATGTGGCTTGTCTTTTCATTCTCTTGATATTATCTTTTGCAGAGCAGAAATTTTTCATTTTGCTGAAATATAACCTATTATTTCTTTCATATTTTGTCTTTTGTGTTGTATCTAAGAAGGCATTATCAAAGAAGATATAACAATTACAAATATATATGCACCCAACATAGGAGCACTTCATAAGTTAGGCAAACACTAAAAACATAAAGGGAAAAACTGATAGTGACACAACAACAGTGGGGGACTTTAATGAAATTAAAAGACGCTTCCTCCTTGGAAGGAAAGCTATGACCAACCTAGATAATATATTAAAAAGCAGAGACATTACTTGGTCAACAAAGGTCCGTCTAGTCAAGGCTATGGCTTTTCCAGTGGTCATGTGTGGATGTGAGAGTTGGGCTATAAAGAAAGCTGAGCACCAAAGAATCGATGCTTTTGAACTGTGTTGTTGGAGAAGACTCTTGAGAGTCCCTTGGACTGCAAGGAGATCCAACCAGTCCATCCTAAAGACCAGTCCTGGGTGTTCATTAGAAGGACTGATGTTGAAGCTGAAACTCCAATACTTGGGCCACCTGATGCGAAGAGTTGACTCATTTGAAAAGACCCTGATGCTGTGAAAGACTGAGGGCAGGAGGAGAAGGGGACGACAGAGGATGAGATGGTTGGATGGCATCACCGACTAAATCGACATGAGTTTGGGTAGGTTCTGGGAGTTGGTGATGAACAGGGAGGCCTTGTGTACTGCAGTTCATGGGGTCTCAAAGAGTCGGACACGACTGAGCGACTGAACTGAACTGAACTGAGTGACAGAACAACAGCAACATCTCCATCTGCACTCCTAGTTTCAATGGAGGATATCCAGTTGTTTCAGCACCATATGCTGAAGAGGCTATCTTTGCTCCTTTATACAGATTTTGCTCCACTGTCAAAGATTAGATGACCATATTGATGGGGCTCTATTTCTGACCTCTCTAGTTTCTCCCACTGATCTATTTGTCTTTTTTTTCACCAACACCACACTGTCTTTATTACTGCAGCTTTACAGTAAATCTTGAAGTAGGGTTACATCAGTTCTCCAGCTTTCTTCTTCTCCTTCAATATTGTGTTGGCGCTTCTGGGTTTTTACCTCTCTTTATAAAATTTAGAATCATTCTGTTTATATGTGCTTAGTCGCTTCAGTTGTGTCCAACTCTTTGCAGTCCCATACCTGTAGCCCACCAAGCTCCTCTATCCATGGGGAGTCTCCAGGCAAGAATATTGAGTGGTTGCCATGCCCTCTTCTGGGGGATCTTCCCAACCCAGGGATGGAAACCAGGAATCTGCATAGCAGGTGGTTTCTTTATCATCTGAGCCACCAGGGAAGCCCCATTTTATTTATATATATAGAATAATTCTCTGGCAATCTGGTTGGGATTGCATTGAATATATAGTTCAAGTGAGAAGTGACATCTCAACAATACCGAGGCTTCATAAGTGAACATGGACTATTTGATTTAATTCATCAGAGTTTATAGTTTTGCCCATATAAATTTTGTACGTGATGGTGGTTTAGTTGCTAAATTGTGCCCAACTCATTGCAACCCTGTTGACTGTAGCCCACCAGGCTCCTCTGTCTATGGGATTTCCCAGGTAAGAATACTGGAGTGGGTTGCTGTTTCCTTCCCCACAGATCTTGTATATATTTTGTTAAATTTATACCTAAATATTTCATTTTGAAAATGCCAACATAAATGGTTTTGTGTTTTTAATTTCAATTTCTATTTGTTCACTCTTGGTGTATAAGAAAGTGATTGACTTTTAAAATTAACCTTGCATTCTGCAACCTTGATATATTATTATATTAATTATAAATTCTTGGAGATATTTTTGTCTATTCTTTCAGATTTTTCCATATAATCATGTCATCTGTAATAAGCACATTTTTATTTCCTTTATCCCAATCTCTGTAACTTTTATTCTTTATTCTTGCTTTATTGAATTAGCAAGGACTATCAATACAATGTTGAAAAGTAATTGTGATAGGAGACATGCCTTGTATCTTATTTTAGTGGGAAAACTTTCACTTATTTCTTCTCCAATGCTATTTCTTGCTCTTGTATTGATTCAGGTTTATGACCTATATAATTTCCTTTCTCTCTGAAAAGTTTCTCAAATTTTATTACAAGGTTGGTATACCAGCAACAAATTCCTTCAATTTTCATTTGTTTTCTAAAGTCTTTATTTCTCCTTTATTTTTGAAGGATAATTTCCCATGGGACAGAATTATAGATAGGTAGGTTTTTTTTCCTCTCAACGCTTTCAACATTTCACTTCACTCCCCTCTTGCTTCTGTGGCTTTCAAAAAGTCAGATGAAATTATTTATTCCTCCAAAATCACTGTAGATGGTGGCTGCAGCCATGAAATTAAAAGACGCTTACTCCTTGGGAGGAGAGTTATGACCAACCTAGACAGCATATTGGAGAAGGCAATGGCACCCCACTCCAGTACTCTTGCCTGGAAAATTCCATGGACGGAGGAGCCTGGTGGGCTGCAGTCCATGGGGTCGCTAAGAGTCAGACACGACTGAGCGACTTCACTTTCACTTTTCACTTTCATGTATTGGAGAAGGAAATGGCAATCCACTCCAGTGTTCTTGCCTGGAGAATCCCAGGGACAGTGGAGCCTGGTGGGCTGCCATCTATGGGGTCGCATAGAGTCGGACACAACCGAAGCGACTTAGCAGCAGCAGCAGCAGACAGCATATGAAAAAGCAGAGATGTTACTTTGCCAACAAAGGTCCGTCTAGTCAAGGCTATGGTTTTTCCAGTGGTCATGTATGGATGTGAGTGTTGGAATATAAAAAACGCTGAGTGCCAAAGAATTGATGCTTTTGAACTATCGCGTTGGAGAAGACTCTTGAGAGTCCCTTGGGCTGCAAGGCGATCCACCCAGTCCATCCTAAAGGAGATCAGTCCTGAATATTCATTGGAAGGACTGTGACTTGGCTAGTAAAGAATCCTCCTGCAATGCAGGAGACCTGGGTTCAGTCCCTGGGTTGGGAAGGTCCCCTGTAGAAGGGAAACGCTGCCCAATCCAGCACGCTGGCCTGGAGAACTGCATGGACGGCATGGTCCACGTGGTCGCAGAGTTGGCCACGACTGAGCGCCTTTCACGTGCTTCACATACAGAAGGTTCCTCACACCAGGACTCTTTGCAGAATTTTTTTATCTTTCATTTTCTGTAGCATGAAAACAGAATGCCAATGTTTAAAGTTTTTTGGCTTTTGTTTGTCTTTTTTTGTGGGAGGGTATTTATCTTGCTTGGTATTTGTCTTGCTTGTTCTCTGAGATTCGGGACCTGTGATTTTCACTCATTGCTTCAATATTCCTTCTGTTCCTTTCTCTTTTTCTTCTCCTATTATTTCCACTGTATACGTATTGCATATTTTGTAGTTGTCCCATAGTCCTTGAAAATTTTGTTCTTTGGTTTGTTTTGTTTTGAGTCTTTGCTCTCTTTGCTTTTCAATTTTGTAGATTTCTAATAAGATAAGTTGACTCATTGGAAAAGACTCTGATGCTGGGAGGGATTAGGGGCAGGAGAAGGGGACAACAGAGGATGAGATGGTTGGATGGCATCACCGACTTGATGGACATGAGTTTGAGTGAACTCCGGGAGTTGGTGATGGACAGGGAGGCCTGGTGTGCTGTGATTCATGGGGTCACAAAGAGTTGGACATGACTGAGCGACTGAACTGAACTGAACTGAATAAGATAACAAACTCAGAGATTCTTTCCTCAGCCATGTCCAGTCTGCTAAGCTTATCAAGAACATTCTTTATTTCTATTACAATGTTTTGACCTCTAACATTTCTTTCTGCTTCTTTCTGGTGATTTCCATCTCTCTGCTTACATTGTCCATATATTCTTAAATTCTGTCTACTTTATCCATTAGAGCCCTTAGCATTGTTTAAATTATTAGTCTAATAACTTCACCATTCTTCTCATGTCTGGTTCCGATGCTTTTTATATTTGTCTCTTTATGTTCTATTTTTATCCTTAGGTATGCCTTGCAATTTTTTTTTTCTCTCGATGCCTGGACATGATGAAATGAGTAAAAGGAAATTATGTAAAAAGACACTTGGTAATGTGGTGGTGAGGTTTTGGAGAGAAGAAGCATTCTACAGTCTATAGGCTATGAATGTGTCAGTCTTTTAGTAAGCCTGTGCTTTTGGGTTGTGAATTTCACAAGTGTTTCTTAGGGTTTTTCTTCCCACTTATATGAGACAGGATGGCTAGACTGGGCTAGATTGGATATTTCCCTTTTCCCAATTCAGTTATACTCCCATAAAACTCCATCAGGTTATGCTCTGGTTAACCAGTTTTCCCTAAGATCAGGATTTGTTAAGAAGAGCAGAGTGCTGTGATGTATTTAAAAATGGCTTCTCCCCTGACCAGAAGTCCAAGGAGATTTTTCTCTGATATTTACTATGAAAGACCTAGGCAAGACCCTGGAGGTAAATCTCACAATGGTACAGAGGCCCTCCTAAGACTGAGTTCCTCTTAAGACTTTAACTGACCTGTCTGTACTAGGCTTCCAACAATCTGTCAGAGTCCATATTTTTGTACCCTAGCACTGGTTCCCTAAGAGGTTTCGACTCCTGAACCTCATTTCAGGTCAACCCTGATTCACTGTATTTATCTGTCTTCAATCTTGCAGGCTGTTGTTTGTCCTATGCCCTTCCTTTCTTATGGATACAAGAAGAGTTGTAGATATTACAGCTTGTACACTTTTTTACTTTCAAGGAAAGAGTGGCGCCTTCCAAGCTCCTCACATGTAAAACTGCCTGTGCTTAGTTTCTACCTCTCTGTGAAATAGATGACATTATCTAACTTCTGTTCACGAGTTTTAAGTGACTTTTCCCTAGATTCCTGTAGCTCAAAAGTAACAAGGCAAGGATTATATCCCAGGTCTTTAGACACTAATTCTTTCCACATTTAACATATTCCACAGGTCGGTAGGTGCCCAGGATGCTACTGGAGATCAGTGGAGAAGTAACTGTAGAAGGAATAAAGGGATGGAGCAAAAGCAAAACCAATACCCAGTTGTGGATGTGACCAGTGATAAAAGCAAGGTCCGGTGCTGTAAAGAGCAGTATTGCATAGGAACCTGGAATGTTAGGTCCATGAATCAAGGCAAATTGGAAGTGGTCAAACAGGAGATGGCAAGAGTGAACGTAGACATTCTAGGAATCAGTGAATTAAAATGGACTGGAATGGGTGAATTTAACTCGGATGACCATTATATCTACTGCTGTGGGCAGGAATCCCTTAGAAGAAATGGAGTAGCCATCATGGTCAACAAAAGAGTCCGAAATGCAGTACTTGGATGCAATCTTAAAAATGACAGAATAATTTCTGTTCGTTTCCAAGGCAAACCATTCAATATTACAGTAATCCAGGCCTATGCCCCAACGAGTAATGCTGAAGAAGCCGAAGTTAATCGGTTCTATGAAGACCTACAAGACCTTTTAGAACTAACACCCAAAAAAGATGTCCTTTTCATTATAGGGGACTGGAATGCAAAAGTAGGAAGTCAAGAAACACCTGGAGTAACAGGCAAATTTGGCCTTGGAGCACGAAATGAAGAGGGCAAAGGCTAATAGAGTTTTGTCAAGAGAACGCACTGGTCATAGCAAACACCCTCTTCCAACAACACAAGAGAAGACTCTACACATGGACATCACCAGACGGTCAACACCGAAATCAGATTGATTATATTCTTTGTAGCCAAAGATGGAGAAGCTGTATACAGTTAGCAAAAACAAGACCAGGAGCTGACTGTGGCTCAGATCATGAACTCCTTATTGCCAAATTCAGACTTAAATTGAAGAAAGTAGGGAAAACCACTAGACCATTCAGGTATGACCTAAATCAAATCCCTTATGATTATACAGTGGAAGTAAGAAATAGATTTAAGGGTCTATATCTGATAGATAGAGTGCCTGATGAACTGTGGACGGAGGTTCATGACATTGTACAGGAGACAGGGACCAAGACCATCCCCATGGAAAAGAAATGCAAAAAAGCAAAATGGCTGTCTGAGGAGGCCTTACAAATAGCTGTGAAAAGAAGAGAAGCGAAAAGCAAAGGAGAAAAGGAAAGATATAAGCATCTGAATGCAGAGTTCCAAAGAATAGCAAGGAGAGATAAGAAAGCCTTCCTCAGTGATCAATGCAAAGAAATAGAGGAAAACAACGGAATAGGAAAAACAAGAGATCTCTTTAAGAAAATTAGAGATTCCAAGGGAACATTTCATGCAAAGATGGGCTTGATAAAGGACAGAAATGGTATGGACCTAACAGAAGCAGAAGATATTAAGAAGAGGTGGTAAGAATACACAGAAGAACTGTACAAAAAAGATCTTCACGACCAAGATAGTCACGATAACGTGATCACTGACCTAGAGCCAGACATCTTGGAATGTGAAGTCAAGTGGGCCTTAGAAAGCATCACTACGAACAAAGCTAGTGGAGGTGATAGAATCCCAAATGAGCTATTTCAAATCCTGAAAGAGGATGCTGTGAAAGTGCTGCACTCAATGTGCCAGCAGATTTGGAAAACTCAGCAGTGGCCACAGGACTGGAAAAGGTCAGTCTTCATTCCAATCCCAAAGAAAGGCAATGCCAAATAATGCTCAAACTACCACAGAATTGCACTCATCTCACACATTAGTAAAGTCATGCTCAAAATTCTCCAAGCCAGGCTTCAGCAATATGTGAACCATGAACTCCCAGATGTTCAAGCAGGTTTTAGAAAAGGCAGAGGCACCAGAGATCAAATTGCCAACATCCGCTGGATCATGGAGAAAGCAAGAGAGTTTCAGAAAAACATCTATTTCTGCTTCATTGACTATGCCAAAGCCTTTGACTGTGTGGATCACAAGAAACTGTGGAACATTCTGAAAGAGATGGGAATCCCAGACCACCTGACCTGCCTCTTGAGAAACCTGTATGCAGGTCAGGAAGCAACAGTCAGAACTGTACATGGGGCAACCGACTGGTTCCAAATAGGAAAAGGAGTAGGTCAAGGCTGTATATTGTCACCTTGCTTATTTAACTTATATGCAGAGTACATCATGAGGAACACTGGGCTGGAAGAAGCACAAGCTGGAAACAAGATTGCTGGGAGAAATATCAATAACCTCAGATATGCAGATGACACTACCTTTATGGCAGAAAGTGAAGAGAAACTCAAAAGCCTCTTGATGAAAGTGAAAGAGGAGAGTGAAAAGGTTGGCTTGAAGCTCAACATTCAGAAAACAAAGATCATGGCATCTGGTCCCATCACTTCATGGGAAATAGATGGAAAAACAGTGGAAACAGTGTCAGACTTTATTTTTTTGGGCTCCAAAATCACTGCAGATGCTGATTGCAGCCATGAAATTAAAAGACGCTTGCTCTTTGGAAGGAAAGTTATGACCAACCTTGATAACATATTAAAAAGCAGAGACATTACTTTTCCAACAAAGGTCCGTCTAGTCAAGGCTATGGTTTTTCCTGTGGTCATGTATGGATGTGAGAGTTGGACTCTGAAGAAAGCTGATCGCCGAAGAATTGATGCTTTTGAACTGTGGTGTTGGAGAAGACTCTTGAAAGTCCCTTGTACCGCAAGGAGATCCAACTAGTCCATTCTAAGGGAGATCGATCCTGGGTGTTCATTGGAAGGACTGATGCTAAAGCTGAAACTCCAATACTTTAGCCACCTCATGCGACGAGTTGACTCACTGGAAAAGACTCTGATGCTGGGATTGGTTGGGGGTGGGAGGAGAAGGGGATGACAGAGAATGAGATGGCTGGATGGCATCACCGACTCTGCGGACATGAGTTTGAGTGAACTCCAGGAGTTGGTGATGGATAGGGAGGCCTGGCGTGCTGTGATTCATGGGGTCGCGGAGAGTTGGACATGACTGAGCGACTGAACTGAACTGAACTGAACTGTAGATTTAAACATATATTTGTGACTATTAATCCTTGGTTGAATGAAATTAAAAGTTAAAACCAGTGTCAACCTATATATTGACTGAAGAAAGAAATGGCAACCCATTCCAGTATTCTTGCCTGGAGAATTCTATAGACAGAGACTGCAATCCATGGGGTCACAAAGAGTCAAACACGACTGGGTGATTAAAAAAATAATAATAGAGCCTTTTCCTCTGTAGAATATGATTGCATCACTATGATCTATAATACAATCCCTGCTTGGACTGTAGATGATTAAGCCATAATTAATACATATAGGGTCAGATAGTAAATTATCTGCTTATTCAATACAGCAGAGATTTAAAAGACAAAACACTGGTCATTGGAATATAATCAGAAAGAAAAATAATTATTTTTACTTTCTCAAAGAGAAAAACTCATGTAATAATTTGATTATAGTATAAGTTATTGACTGTTGATTATAACAGAAATTAATTTGGTTAAATAATCTGGATAAGGTAGACAATACAGAAATGGGGTTTATTTATTTATTCATTTTTAATTTTAGTCTCTGGGTCATTTTCCATCTATCTGTTTGAAATGTTTTTCTCTGTTCCTTTAACTTCCTCCTCTTTCTACTCACACTGGGTGGGTGGGAGCCTTTCCTAGGGATTAGTTCTCAGGTCTCTGCTCTACACATTAGATAATTCTGATATCTGAGAACTCAACACTAATGACATGATATCATCACTATTTGTAATATTCGTATATTGCTCTCCATTTCTGACTTATATCTGTAATACTAATCACATCTCAAAGTGTCTACTGGTCATGTCATCATAAATAAAATACATGTAAAATTCATAATGTAAATGTCTACTCTAATTTAGAGATCTTTTCTCTTTTTTGTTTTACATATGATAAAATGCTTTTACTGATGACACAGACAAAATCTTTGAGTTGTTAACATCCGTATTTAAGCAAAGTCTTATTCCCTTATTATTTCCATATGCTTGCAATTCTCATCACTACTCAATCCATGTTTAATATGCTGTTATCATCTTTATTGTCCATAACTTTCATCATTACTACTTTAATAGTATTCATGTATTTTCACTACCTGAATTTGCCCCCTGGGTGCTTAATTCTGTTCATTAATTCTCTCCATAGTTCTAGTTTGCCAATCTATTTCTGATTCCCTGCCATAATACTAATATTTCTGAAACAATTATTTCCATATTTACCTCTTTATCAGTCAGGGGAGAAATACCACAGTAATATGAAAAGAATTTAATGAAGAAACTACTTATTAGGATATAGGGAGATCAAATGTGATCATGGATTATCCAGGGGCTAATAAAGCAGGACACAGGAATCTTCCCTAGGCCTGAAACGGGAGCCTCTGGAGACTAGGGGAAATGTGTGGAGAGGTCCACTGAGCATGCGTGGTGACCTTCAGATGGGAGCTTCAGCTGGTGACACTGCAGAGCAGGAATCAGGGAACAAATACTCTGACCTCCACTCTCCTGCTCTTTCTGGTCTCCATGGATTGAATCCAACTGCAGGCCAGTGGGCAAAAGAGCCCTTGGATTTAATCCCTACAAGCTAGCCTTGGGGTGAAAAGTAAAGTATAGAAGGATAGAAGGTGACTCTGGGGAGTAAGGGAAACGAAAAACTATCCAAACTCTGCTGCCTTAGCTTTTCAGCTTATCGTTTAGACGCCCTTGGACATCTGGCTTAGTGTCACATTTTCATTTTCTCTTTACTCCTCCCTTAACTCTGCCCTTTTATCCATTTACCGCTAAATTTTCTAAACTTCACAACTACCAGGCATATGTTTATTTTCATATCTAAATCACTGCTCAAAATAGGATTCTTCACACACACACAAAATTTGTGCCCTCTCCCTTTATAATCAAATCTTGTCTTTTAAAGTTATCACAGTTCCCCCTTCTCAACAATCATTATTTGACACTGAACCCATAGTATCTCCCCTGCCTCTGAAATCCTGTAGAACTTTTTTGTCCCAGTTATTTAGTACTTCATAAAGATTATCTCATATTGTCATATAATTTGTATGTGTACATATATTGAGCCCCCAGTCAAATGATAAACCCTTTAGAGGCAAGAAGTGTTCCTCTAAGTTTTGGGTTCTCCATAACATCCAAGAAAGTTTTATAAATGTTGCATATTAGACTTCAAATTTGAGAACAATAACAATATTGAACTCATTTTTACTTTCTCAGTACTCAGCAGTCAGTACACACACAACATGGATGCTTAATTAAGTTTTGTTGAATTAGCAGTATTAAAACAACGAATGAAAGAATAAATTATGTACTTCTATTAACTTATTCTCTAGGTAAAACAGCTAATTGCTTTTCTGATTATAAGACGTTTACACAGTGTAGCTATGAAATTGTCTTTCTTTGTGTAAATATAATAGTTGAAATAAAAACATAATTGATTTTGAATAATGTTAAGACTCATATAATAGCAAAATATTGAAAGTCAACTATCATTGTTTGATATTAAGTAGTGAATCAATTTCATAGAATTGGATATAATGCAAAAGTATACTTTGTTTCATATTTAAATGAAAACACACAAAAAAAGCCTTTTCCTTTTTCCTGTAAAATCTGATATATCTTGAACCACAATTGAACCATAGCTGTCATAAAAATGAATATAACTCTGGTTATAACAGCATAGAAAAATGAAATGAATATCAGAAGGAACACCAGGGACTTAATCTAATTTAAATGTCTTTATGTATTTGTTCTTCCATAAAATATAGTCACATTATTATCAATTTATGTGGAAACACATGAATCTGCTCATCAAATGTTTTAATCAAAATGGATTCCACAATGATCATTTTCAAATCACCAATTGAAAAATAGTTTCTGCAAAGAAAACTTATTCAGAGGTATAATATTAGAAAGATAAGTATAGAAGGGCTCTTGACATGAGATGGGAACAAGTCCACATGGGGAGCATGAAGGGTTATATCCCAAACTTCTGAGTGTATATGGTGGTCTTCAATGACCAAAGAGTACAGTTAAAAAATTGTGTGATTGAACACAGTGACAGCCATCTGCTGCAGAAATGCATCATAGCATTTGGAAAGAATAAATGATAAATTGTGCCTAGACAGAAATGGCCATTTCAATTCCTAAGAAAACAATCTCATTACAAAGGCACCAGTCATGTTCAATGCTCAAAATATGAGGAAGACAATACCGCAAAAATGAAGGTACTGAATGGTCTCGAGAGTCTTGCTTTTATGGAGAACTTTGTCTATATATGATATCTATGTCTATCCAGTATCCTTGCCTGGGAAATCCCATGGACAGAGGAGCCTGGGGGGCTATAGTACTTGGGGTCACAAAAGAGTTGGACACAACTTAGTGACTAAAGAACAGAATTATTAAAAGTTTTTGCATAATGCCAAACTAACTTCTGAGAATTTTGTGTCAGAAACATATACATCTTTTCAATAGCACTTCTCCACTCCTGCCTTACTTGCTAACAGAAACCTGGTTTCTTTAAGGCATGAGGTTTCAAAGTGCCTGGGGATCATGAATTAAGCCCATGGTGCTGAAGGCTAATTGTTCTAAGCTAATAGGGTGACCACATTCAACCTTATCAATTCTGAGTTGAAAGGTGGACTCTCTTAGTCCATTCAGGCTGCTGTAACAAAATGCCATAGATTGTGTGGCTTGTAAAGAGGAGACATTTACTGCCCACAGTTCTGGAAGCTTAAAGTCTGAGATCAAGGTGCACGCATGGGAGTGAAAGCCTTCTAGGTTGCAGAATTCTTGTATTCTCATATGATAGAAGACGGTCGAGAAGTCTCTCCAGAGCCACTTTTACAGGCTCAGTATCATTCAAAGTGCTCTACTCTTATAACCTAAAGACCCTACTTAATACCATCACCTTGGGAGCTAATATTTCAGCGTATGCATTTTTAGAGAATACAAACATTCAGACCATGGGCCTGTGACCCTGTCTTGACAGTGAGATAGGAGTGGAGGTTTGTGCCATCTGGGCTTTTTGTGGAAATGTTTTCTCCACTAATAAAAGGACATATGCTATGCCATTCCAAGTCTGGAATAGTGAAAACAATTGAGGGGCACATCTGAGGAGGAAAGGCAGAACTCTAAGAATGGCAGGACAAAAATGGCAAGGACCCAACAGAAGCATAAGAGATTAAGAAGAGGTGGCAAGAATACACAGAACTGTAAAAAAGCCAGTGATCTGGCTAACCATGATGGTGTGGTCACTCACCTAGAGCCATACATCCTGTGAAGTCAAGTGAGCCTGAGGAAGCATTACTATGAAAAAAGCTAGTGGAGGTGATGGAATTCCATCTGAGCTATTTCAAATCTCAAAAGATGAAGCTGTTAAAATTCTTCACTCAATATGCCAGAAAATTTGGAAAACCTAGCAGTGGCCACAGGACTGGAAAAGGTCAATTTTTATTTCAACTGCAAAGAAGGGCAATACCAAAGAATGTTCAAACTACCATACAATTGTGTTCATTTCACACGCCAGCAAAGCAAAGCTCAACGTCCTTTCAGTGAGGCTTCAACAGTATTTGAACAGAAAACTTCCAGATGATTTAGAAAAGGCAGAGGAACTAGAGGTCAAATTGTCAACATCCATTAGATCATAGAAAAAGCAAGAGAATTCCAGAAAACATCTACTTGTTTCATTGACTACGCTAAAGCCTCTGATTATAGATCACAGCAAACTGTGAAAAATTCTTTAAGAGATGGGAATACCAGCCCACCTCACCTGCCTCCTGAGAAACCTGTATGCAGGTCAAGAAACAGCAGTTAGAACTGCAAGCAGATCCTTTACTGACTGAGCTACAAAGGGAGCCACATCATGCGAAATGTCAGGCTGGAACACAGGCTGGAACCAAGAATGCTGGGAGAAATATCAACGGCCTCGGATATGCAGATGATACCACTCCAATGGCAAAAAGCAAAGAGGAACTAAAGAACCTTTTCATGAGGGTGAAAGAGGAGAGTGAAAAAGCTGGCTTGAAATTCAACATCAAAAAACTAAGATCACAGCATCTGGTCCCATTATTTTATGGCACATATAAGGGGAAAAATGGGAACAGTGACAGATTTTATTTTCAAGGGCTGCAAAATCACTGGGGATGATGACTGCAGCCATGAAATGAAAAGATGCTTGCTCCTTGAGAGAAAAGCTATGACAAACCTAGACAGCGTATTAAAATCCAGAGTCATCACTTTGTTGACAAAGGTCTGTAGGAGAACTCTTGAGAGTCCCCTGGACAGCAAGGAGATCAAACTAGTCCATCCTAAAGGAAATCAACCCTGAATATTCACTGGAAGGACTGATGCTAAACCTGAAGCTCCAATCCTTAGGCCGCCTGATGCAAAGACCTGCCTCACTAGAAAGACCCTGCTGCTGGGCAAGAGGAGAAGGGGGCGACAGAGGATGAGATGGTTCCATAGCATCACCTACTCAATGGACATGAGTTTGAGGAAACTCCAGGAGATAGTGAAGGGCAGGGAAGCCTGGCCTGTTACAGTCCATGGGGTCACAAAGAGTTGGACACGACTTAGTGACTGAACAACAATGACACAGCACAGTTAAAATATTAAAAGCAACAAGAGAAAATAGACAAATAATATACAAGGGAACTCCCATAAAGTTATCAGTTGATTTCTCAGTGGAAAGTCTACAAGCCAGAAGGAAATGGCACGATATATTTAAAGTAATGAGAGGGAAGGAATTACAACTAGGAATACTCTACCCAGCAGGACTTTTATTCCGATTTGAAAGAGAAATCAAAAGCTTTACAGACAAGCAAAAGTTAATAGAATTCAGTGCCATCAAACCAGCTTTGCAACAATTGCTAAAAGAACTTCTCTAGACAGGAAACACAAAAGAAGGAAAAGACCTACAAAAAATAAACCCAAAACAATTAAGAAATGGTAATAGGTTCATTCATATCAATAATCTTAAATGAAAACTGATTAAATGGACGAACCAGAAGACGAAGCCTGGTTGGATGCATGAAAACATGTGCATGTATGCACTTTACCTAACATATCACTCTACCTAACCTCCCAAATTGTATTGTTAGGTTAATCATGTTTCCAACATGACTTGCAACTGTAATTGTCTTTTATTTTTTGTCTGACTATTGATTGTGAAAACTGATAAAACATATTTTTCTACTGTGATTAAGTAACTATTACTCATTTTAATATAATTGTGTCATGATTTGTCACTAGAAAATGATAGAATTATATATCACTAAAGCTAACATTTAATAGAAAAATTGGTAATCATTTTTCAAAATCCAGATGCATATAAGAATTATCTTGGAATTTTTTGAAAAATACAAATGATCAAGTATTGTTTTTTTCTCCAACACCTCAGGTTGATTCTAATAAGCAACCATGTTTAAAAACAACTGGACTATATTATGATCTTTATTCTTATCTAGTTTATCTCACTTTTTAAGTTTCATTTTCCACACTCTCATTTCATTTAGTTAATGTTTTCCAAGTTCTCTCTCCCATTTTTCTTGTTCCTCAAGTGTAGTAGAAAAGCTTTTAATATAATATATTAAACATAATATATACCTTTTAGGTAGCATGTATTTTTGCCTAGCTAAAAAATTTATCATATGTGGTTCCACCTGTTTGAGTAAGTATGAATAGAATGCTAGATTTCTAATTTATATTTACTCAACATTTTGATATATTTCCATTTATTCTGTCATCTAGTATTACTGCTAAAATCTAGAGAGCTTATTATCTTAGTCATTTAAAAAAATAATTGAAAGAGGTTTGAAACTTCTAATCCAGTTCAGAGAATATAAAGAAATACCGTGTTGTAAAAAAAAAAAAAAAGGATATGACACACTATCATTAACTAAAGTATAGATTTTGTTCAAATTTCACAAAATTTTATTTTACTGTCCATTATTTGTTTTCATACTTTATTCAAGATTCCACATTGCATTTAATTGCATTGAGCAGCTTTAGCTGAAATCAACAAATTCTGATAAATTTTCTTTTCATTTTTATTGTTACAAATATTTTCTAATTTTACTTATTATGGCTTCTTAGCCTATCATTTAAAAGTGGACATTCAATTTCCAAATAAATGGTGTTTTAAAGTATCTTTGACATTAATTTCTCATTTCAATGCTTTCTTCTCTGCAATTACCCTATGTGTTTTTTCAGACTTTTAAGTTTATTGATGCTTTCAATGACTAAGTCAAAGATCTCTCTTGGTGAATGTCACATCGCACTTGAAAAGATGAGGTTATTTTCAAATATCTTTTGATATTGATTTCTAACATAATTCCATGAATATATGATATTTTAATAACTTTAGATGATAAAATTTTTACACATTGTTTTATGTCCCTGTATATGTTCCAGTGTCTCTTGATTTATAGTGTATAGGAACTTAAATAGAATTTGTATTTTGTTGTTTTGTGAAAATTGTATAAATTTTAATTATGTTGAATTTGTTCATAATGCTTTTCAAGTCTACTATTTCCTTCTACTTTTCTATTTATTCTATTAATCTTTGAGGGTTTGATATTGAAACTCTAACTAAAAGTCTTAATTTATCTACTAAAAGTAATTATAATATATAGCAAAAGTGTATGTTACTTTATTTTGTATTTCCCGAGTAAGTCTCCTATAAATGTGTCATCATACTATCATAATTAAAAATATCATATAAGCAATGTAATTTTTACTTTTTCTAATTTATTTTCAAACAATAGTTTGTTTCCTATGATTTAAGGTTAATTTTTAGTTATACCACGTATTTTAACTGTGAAAACAGAAGGTCACTACATGATAAGAAATACGTTCATGTTTTAAATCCATCACAAGCTATTTATGTTGAATTTTTAAATGACTGGAGAAACAATTGTATGTTAAGTTCCCATTTTTTTGACTGGCTTTCTGGTTTTTAACTTTTAAATAATCTAATATTTACATTTCAAGAACAAAATACTGCACATATTTTAAATTTAGATAAAATAAATGCAATACATAAAAACAGCAGCAGTACATACAAGTTAAATTTGATTTATTCTTATTAAACACCTTAAAAGTTTATGGAATACTAGGCTTCAGAGATGTATAAACTCCCCAACCTCAAGGAAGTCAGCTTAACATGGGGAGTTGAGATAGGCGTTCAGAAAGACCAGCCTTTAAGATAGCAGCAGAAAACCATCCAAGTCAATCCCTAAATTAATGAAATAAGAGTCAGAGGGGATCAGAAGTCTGGACGAAGAATGTATCCTTAACAAGTATTTTTATATGGAGAGGCAACAAAAGAAGACAACAAACTTAGAGAACATCATACCTGGAAGATCAGGCAACTTTTACTTTCAGAAATCTGGAGATCTGGAAATTAAATATCCTAAAGACCAATCTTTACGCTTATCCAACATGACTTTGTTTTAGTCTTCAGGATATCCTAATATTCTGCTTTCCCTATAGCCTCAAATTATTTGGCATAAATTACCACTTGAAAATATTGGTTGAGCTTTATTCTGGATCAAGAGATGAAATTGCTATTCAACTATCATATTAAGATGATGTATTATTTCTCCAATGGGAACAACCATTTATCACTGCTTCTGAAGTCCCCCCAAATGTATCCAAATATCTGATGAAACTTGAAATGTTTTGGACAGTATGAGTAAGATCCTCATGGCTCAATTACCCTCAGGTATAAGAAAGACACAATCTTTGCTGATAACACAGATTAGAACTATTTAGTAGTTGGGAGACTGAAATTTCAGGATTCAATGATCAAGTGATTAACTTGCTCAAAATATGCTTGCTCTACTTTAAGGACGCATACATTTTAGCAACAAATTTGTTTTACCAATTCTGACCTCTGTCCCATCCCTACCTCCTAATCCTCACTCGCACATTTGTTATTGATTGACTGGCTAGCAACTGATAAAGGCCAAGAAAGTAGTTCTCTGAGAGGGGATATATTCCTATAAAACATAGGAATTAATCAATATTTAATATGAAGTGAAGTGTTAGTCTGAGTCCCTTGGACTGCAAGGAGATCCAAACAGTCCATCCTAAAGGAGATCAGTCCTGGGTTTCATTGGAAAGACTGATGCTAAAGCTGAAACTCCAATACTTTGGCCACCTCATGCGACGAGTTGACTCACTGGAAAAGACCCTGATTCTGGGAGGGATTGGGGGCAGGAGGAGAAGGGGACGACAGAGAATGAGATGGCTGGATGGCATCACTGACTCTGTGGACATGAGTTTGAGTGAACTCCGGGAGTTGGTGATAGACAGGGAGGCCCGGCGTGCTGCGATTCATGGGGTCGCAAAGAGTCGGACACGACTGAGCGACTGAACTGAACTGAACTGAAGTGTTAGTCACTCAGTTGTGTACAACTCCTTGCGATCCCATGAACTGTAGCCTGTCAGGCTTCTCCATCCATGGGATTCTCCAGGCAAGAATACTGGAGTGGGTTGCCATTCCCTTCTTCAGAGGATCTTCCCAAACTAGGGATCATACCCAGGTCTCCTCCATTGCAGGCAGATTCTTTACCTTTAAGCTACAGGGAAATCCAATATTCAACATAAATATCAATAGTTAAATTTATGCAGTGAGCAATTAAATTATGCACATGTGCTTATTACCTCTGATTACCCAATGTATTCAACAACAAAAAAAAGGCAGACCCATTGCTTTTTCCAGTTTTAGCAAGAATATAAATGATATAGCTCCCGAAATGATTGCAAATAAGCATCATTTTGTTTCCTGTATGCATGCACTGGTATTGGTATCACATTATTTAAAGTATTTGAATGACAAAGGTATACAATTTTAATCACTGTGTACTTCAGCTGTCATAATATCACTATATTATATATTATACTATTACCATAGTAGTGATCATTTAATTATCCTTCTTTCTTCATCTACCAGATACCATGAAGAACACTTCTATTGTTATTTTTTCAAAAATATACCACATCTAAATTGTTGTGTTGAATGCTGTTGTGGGTATAAACCAATGTATATGATTTCATTCAGTGTTCAAGAAAATACAAACTCCTTAAAGCCCAAATTCAAGATCGTCTACTCTCCTAATTATCTTTAGCACTATTTCCAAAATATGCCCTTAGATGAATTTATTTAGTCATGGGGTTTATTCATTGACACACACACACAATGCTTTGTGAATTTTGACTCTCTTTTCTTAGCAGCTCTTTATAAACACAGAGAATGCCTTCCCTAATTTATTCTATCCATTTATAATCTAACCATTTCAGTCTACTTTCTTTATCTGTTGACTGCAAATACTACTACTTTTTGCTTTAAACTTAAATAGTAATTGCTCCCTGTAAAGCTTATTTGGCAATTCAGATCTATTACTATTGTGCAATAGTTATAACAGAAATGTATTGAGCCCTTTTTTTGTGGAAAGAAGTTTCATCAATCATCTTATTTAATCTTCAGAAGAGTAGTAAGAGGAGGATATTAATAATACTATGACTACCTCTAAATCAATTTTACAAATGCAGAAATAGAGCTTTGGAAAAATTATGGAACATGTCCAAGGTCAAATGACTAGAAAACAGCAGCGTCGGGATTCAAGCCTACAATTATCTCATATCAAACTCTGTGCTTTTGTATCATAATTTTCACTGTTTCAAACTGCACTTAGAATTTCCCTTATTCTTTACCTTCTCTCTCTGTGTACTTCCTTCTTAATATGGATGTGTAAGACTATCCTATACATCTGGCGATCAAACCAGTCCATCCTAAAGGAAATCAGTCCTGAATACTCATTGGAAGGACTGATGCTGAGGCTGAATTTTCAACACTTTGGCTACCTGATGCGAAGAACTGACTCATTGGAAAAGATCCTGATGCTGGGAAAGAGTGAAGGCAGGAGGAGAGGAGATGACAGAGGATGAGATGGTTGAATGTCATCACTGACTCAATGACATGAGTTTAAGTAAACTCTGGGAGTTGGTGATGGACAGGGAGGCCTGGCGTGCTACAGTCCATGGGGTTGCAAAGAGTTGGATGCAACTGAGCAACTGAACTGATGCATTCTGGCAAGCATACAAGGGTCTACAGCATTGAGATATATAATTTTATGGTAAGTAGTGAAATGGAATTTTGGAGATTATGATAGACAGCTATAACTAGATATATAGATAACTAGAAACAGCAACGGAGAAGGCAATGGCAAGCCACTCCAGTACTCTTGCCTAGAAAATCCCATGGATGGAGGAGCCTGGTAGGCTGCAGTCCGTGGGGTCGCTATGGGTCGGACACGACTGAGCGACTTCACTTTCACTTTTCACTTTTACACATTGGAGAAGGTAATGGCAACCCACTCCAGTGTTCTTGCCTGGAGAATCTCAGGGACGGGGGAGCCTGGTGGGCTTCCGTCTACGGGGTCACACAGAGTCGGACACGACTGAAGTGACTTAGCAGCAGCAGCAGCAGCAGAAGCAGCAAAACTAAATTGTGGACAGAAAGCACACGTTAATTAGCAATGATGGTAATACAGAATAACCATAGCAAACAAGGACAAATGTGAGTTTCAAGATCATGGGTTAGCCAGATATCCCTGTTAGAAAACTGATAAGCTTTCATATGGTCTAACCAATGAATAAGGAAATTCCTAATGAGTTAACAACTAAAGTGGGGTAGTACATGCTAGGAACCTGTCTCAGTACAAATGGGAACACAGGAAGGAAGATCTGTGACATGATTTGGCAGCAAGGAAGGAGAGGATAGGGAAAAACAGAATGTCTCCATCATGTATGTAAGCTTCTCCTCCCAAGATTATAGCTCCTGAAAACATTACTCAAGAAGCAGAGATTCTCAAGTGAGAATGAAAATACCTAGTTCTGACACAATGAGTAAACTCACTGCTGCTGAAGATGAACTGAATGTATCATACCTGAGAAATGATGTTTCCAGAAGGATTTAATTTGGTGGAAAACTTTTAGGAAGTGTTTAGGATATGGACTGACTCCATCCTAACAGCCATGGTAAAAGTTGGAGGAGAGTTAATTATTGTGCAGTATGCATCAATATTGTCAATATATTTTTTTCTTAATCCGATTCAATTGTATTAATGAATGTAATTGATTTCATTACAGTAATGATGAAAGTGAAAGTTGCTCAGTCATAGCCAACTCTTTGTGACCCCATGGACGATACAGTCCATGGAATTCTCCAGGCCAGTATACTGGAATGGGCAGCTTTTCCCTTCTCCAGGGATCTTCTCAAACCAAGGATCGAACCCAGGTCTCCTGCATTGCAGGAAGATTTTTTTACCAGCTGAGTCACAAGGAAAGCCCAATAATAATAATACACTATTATTTATTAAACCCATAGCCTATGCCAGAAACAGGATGATGAACACAACTCAAAACATATGGGATACAGTAAAAGCAATGCTCAGAAGCAAGTTTACAGCAATACAAGGCAACCTAGAGAAACAAGAAAAACATCAAACAAGCAAGCTAACCTTACACCAAAAGCAACTAGAGAAAGAACAACAAAAACAAAGTTAGTACAAGGAAATAAATCATAAAGATCAGAGTGGTTATAAATAAAAACATAAATGAAGGAGACAGTAGCAAAGATCAATAAAACTTAAAGCTGGTTCTTTGAGAAGATAAAATTGACAAACCATTAGCCAGACCCATCAAGAAGAAAAGACTTCTATCAATAAAATTAGAAATGAAAAAGGAGATGTTACAATAGACAATGCAGAAATATAAAGGATCATAAAAGACTATTACAAGCAACTATATGCCAATAAAATGGACAATCTAAAAGAAATGGGTAAATTCTTAGAAAAGTACAACCTTCCAAGATTGAAACAGGAAGAAATAGAAAATATGAACATACCAATCACAGGCAATGAAACAAAATCGGTGATCAAAAATCTTCCAAAAAATAAATCTTGAGACCAGATGGCTTCACAGGTAAATTCTAAATGTTTAGAGAAGAGGTAACACCTATCCTGCTCAAACTCTTCCAGAAAATTGCAGAGGAAAGAAAACTCCCAAACTCATTCTAGGCGGCCACCATCATCCTGACACAAAAACCAGACAAAGATACCACAAATAAAAGAAAATCACAGACCATATCACTGATGAACAAAGATGCAAAAATCCTTAACAAAATTCTAGCAAACGCAACCCAGCAACACATTAAAGGAATCGAACAAATCAATCACTGTGTTAAACTATATTAATAAAATGAAAGATAAAAATCATACCATCACCTCAATAGATGCAGAGAAAGCTTTTGACAAAATTCAACACCTATTTATGATAATAACTCTTCAGAAAGCTGGCACAGAAGGAACCTACCCCAACATAATAAAGGCCATCTATGACAAACCCACAGCAAACATTCTCAATGGTGAAAACCTGGAAGCATTTCCTCTAAGATCAGGAGCAAGACAAGGGTACCCACTCTCGCCACTATCATTTAATATAGTTTTGGAAGTCCTAGCCACAGAAATCACAGGAGAAAAAGAAATAAAAGGAATCCAGAAAAGAAGAAATAAAACCCCATTTGCTGATGACATGATTCTATGCACAGGAAACCCTCAAGATGCCACCAGGAAATTACTAGCCCAAATCAATAAATACAGTAAATTTGCAGGATATAAAATTAATAGAAATCCCTTGCATTCCTATTATGAAAATGAAAAATCAGAAAGAGAAATTAGTGAAACAATCCCATTCACCATTGCAACAAAATGAATAAAATACCTAGGAATAAACTCACCTAACGAGTAAGGAGGAGGCCTTACAAATAGCTGTGAAAAGAAGAGAAGCGAAAAGCAAAGGAGAAAAGGAAAGATATAAGCATTTGAATGCAGAGTTCCAAAGAATAGCAAGGAGAGATAAGAAAGCCTTTCTCAGCAATCAATGCAAAGAAATAGAGGAAAACAACAGATTAGGAAAAACAAGAGATCTCTTCAAGAAAATTAGAGTTTCCAAGGGAACATTTCATGCAAAGATGGGCTCAACAAAGGACAGAAATGGTATGGACCTGACAGAAGCAGAAGATATTAAGAAGAGGTGGCAAGAATACACAGAACTACACAAAAAAGATCTTCACACCAAGATAATCATGATGGCGTGATCACTGCCCTAGAGCCAGACATCTTGGAATGTGAAGTCAAGTGGCCCTTAGAAAGCATCACTACGAACAAAGTTAGTGGAGGTGATGGAATTCCAGTTGAGCTATTTCAAATCCTGAAAGATGATGCTGTGAAAGTGCTGCACTCAATATGCCAACAAATTTGGAAAACTCAGTAGTGGCCACAGGACTGGAAAAGGTCAGTCTTCATTCCAATCCCAAAGAAAGGCAATGCCAAAGAATGCTCAAACTACCGCACAATTGCACTCATCTCACACGCTAGTAAAGTCATGCTCAAAATTCTCCAAGCCAGGATTCAGCAATATGTGAACCATGAACTTCCAGATGTTCAAGCAGGTTTTAGAAAAGGCAGAGGCACCAGAGAACAAATTGCCAACATCCGCTAGATCATGGAGAAAGCAAGAGAGTTCCAGAAAAACATCTATTTCTGCTTCATTGACTATGCCAAAGCATTTGACTGTGTGGATCACAAGAAACTGGAAAATTCTGAAAGAGATGGGAATACCAGACCACCTGACCTGCCTGTTGAGAAACCTGTGTGCAATTCAGGAATCAACATTTCGAACTGGACATGGAACAACAGACTGGTTCCAAATAGGAAAAGGAGTCCGTCAAGGCTGTATATTGTCACCCTGCTTATTTAACTTCTATGCAGAGTACATCATGAGGAACGCTGGGCTGGAAGAAGCACAAGCTGGAAACAAGATTGCCAGGAGAAATATCAATAACCTCAGATATGCAGATGACACCACCCTTATGGCAGAAAGTGAAGAGGAACTCAAAAGCCTCTTGATGAAAGTGAAAGAGGAGAGTGAAAAGTTGGCTTAAAGCTCAACATTCAGAAAACAAAGATCATGGCATCTGGCCCCATCACTTCATGGGAAATAGATGGGGAAACAGTGGAAACAGTGTCAGACTTTTATTTTTTTGGGCTCCAAAATCACTGCAGATGCTGATTGCAGCCATGAAATTAAAAGACGCTTACTCCTTGGAAGGAAAGTTATGACCAACCTTGATAGTTTATTAAAAAGCAGAGACATTACTTTGCCAACAAAGGTCCGTCTAGTCAAGGCTATGGTTTTTCCAGTGGTCTAGTATGGATGTGAGAGTTGGACTGTGAAGAAGGCCTATTGCCGAAGAATTGATTCTTTTGAACTGTGGTGTTGGAGAAGACTCTTGAGTGTCCCTTGGACTGCAAGGATGTCCAACCAGTTCATTCTAAAGGAGATCCATCCTGGATGTTCATTGGAAGGACTGATGCTAAAGCTGAAACTCCAATACTTTGGCCACCTCATGCGACGAGTTGACTCACTGGAAAAGATTCTGATGCTGGGAAGGATTGGGGGCGGGAGGAGAAGGGGACGATGGAGGATGAGATGGCTGGATGGCATCACTGACTCGATGGACATGAGTTTGAGTGAACTCTGGGATTTGGTGATGGACAGGGAGGCCTGGCGTGCTGTGATTCAAGGGGTCACAAAGATTCAGACACGACTGAGCGACTGAACTGAACTGAACTGAAAGAGACAAAGGAGAAGGAAATGGCAACCCACTCCAGTGTTCTTGCCTGGAGAATCCCAAGGACAGGGGAGCATGGTGGGCTGCTGTCTATGGGGTCGCACAGAGTCGGACACGACTGATGTGACTTAGCAGCAGCAAAGAGACAAAAGACCTGTATGCAGAAATCTGTATGACACTGATGAAAGAAATCAAAATGATACAAACACATGGAGAGATATATCATATTCTTGGATTGGAAGAATCACTATTGTGAAAATGACTATACTACTCAAAACGATCTATACATTCAATGAAATCTGTATCAAAATACCAATGGTATTTTTCACCATTGAAAAAGCACTAGAACAAATGGAAACACAAAAGACTCTGAATAGCTGGAGTCTTGAGAAAGAAGAGTGGAGTTGGAAGAATCAACCTTCCTGACTTTAGACCATATTGCAAAGAGACAGTCATCAAGACAGTATGGTACTGGCATAAAAACAGAAATATAGATCAATAAAATGAAGTCGAGCTACATCCATTCACCTATGGGCACCTTACCTTTGACAAAGGAGGCAACAATATGCAATGGAGAAAAGACAGCCTCTTCAATAAGTGGTACTTGGAAAACTGTACAGCTACACTCAGAAGACTAAGACGATGGCATCTGGTCCCATCACTTCATGGCAAATAGATGGGCAAACAATGGAAACAGTGACAGACTTTATTTTCTTGGGCTCCAAAATCACTGCAGATGGTGAGTGAAGCCATGAAATTAAAAGACGCTTGTTCCTTAGAAGAAGAGTTTGGACCAACCTAGACAACATATTAAAAACCAGAGATATTACTTTGCCCACAAAGGTCCATCCAGCCAAAGCTTTGGTTTTTCCAGTAGTCATGTATGGATGTGAGAGTGGGACCATAGAGATAGCTGAGTGGCGAAGAATTGATACTTTTGAACTGTGGTGTTCGAGAAGACTCTTGAGAGTCCCTTGGACAGCAAGGAGATCCACCCAGTCCATCCTAACGGAGATCAGCCTTGGGTGTTCATTGGAAGGATGTTGAAGCTGAAACTCCAATACTTTGGCCACCTGATGCAAAGAACTGACTCATTTGAAAAGACCCTGATGCTGGGAAAGATTGAAGGCAGGAGGAGAAGGGGATGACAGAGGATGAGATGGTTGGATGGCATCACCCACTCAATGGACATAAGCTTGAGTAAACTCCAGGAGTTGGTGATGGACAGGGAGGCCTGGTGTGCTGCAGTCCATGGGGTTGCAAAGAGCTGGACACGACTGAGCAACTGGACCGAACCGAACATGTTCAGTTCATGAAAGAATGAAACTAGAATATTTCCTAATGTCATACACAAAAATAAACTCAAAATGGATTATAGACTTAAATGTAAAGTCAGAAACCATAAAGCTCTTAGAAAAAAACATAGGCCAGTGCACTCTTTGACATAAATCACAGCAAGATCCTCTTTGACTCATCTCCTAAAGTAATGGAAATAAAAACAGAAATAAGCAAATGGGACCCAATTAAACTGAAATGTCTTTGCACAGTAAATGAAATAATAAACAAGATTAAGAGACAATAGCATGGGAGAACATAATTGCAAGTGAGACAAGGGATATAGCAGCTTATATGGTTCAATATTAGAAAAACAAACAGTCCAGTCAAAAAATGGGCAGAAGACCTAAACTGACTTTTCTCTGAAGAATACATACAGGTGATCAACAAACACATGAAAAGATATTCAATATTAGTAATTGTTAGAGAATGCAAACGAAAACTACAATGAAGCATCAACTCACACCAGTCAGAATGGTCATCATCAAAAATCTACAAACAATAAATGCTGGAGAGGATGTGGAGAAAAAGAAACTCTGCTACACTGCTGGTAGAAATGTAAAGTGATTTAGCTATTATGGAGAAGAGTATGTAGGTTCCTTAACAAACAAGGAGTAGATACCATATGACCCAGCAATCCCACTACTGGGCATATACTCTGAGAAAACCACATTTCTAAAAGACACATGTACCCCAGTGTTAGTTGCAGCACTATTTACAATAGCTAGGACATGGAAGCAAACTGATGACTATTGACAGATGAATGGATAAAGATGTATATGTACATATATATATACAATGGAATATTGCTCAAGCATAAAAAGGAACAAATCCGAGTCAGTCATAGTGAGTTGCATGAACCTAGAGCCTGTTAAACACAGTAGAGTAAGTCAGAAAGAGAAAAACAAATATTGTGTGTTAATACATACACACAGAATCTAGAAAAACAGTATTGATGAACCTATTTGCAAGGAGAGGGTGGAGATGCAGATGTAGAGAATGGACTTGTGGACCCCGTGGGGGAGGAGACGGTGGGACAAATGGAAAAGTAGCACAGACATATATACACTGTCAAGTGTAAAACTGAGAGCTGGCGGGAAGCTGCTGCATAACTCAGGGGGCCCAGCCTGGCTCTCTGTGATGACCCAGAGGGGAGTGGTGAGGGGAGAGGGAGGAGGCTTAAGAGGGAGGAGGTACACGGAAGACTGTGGCTGATTCCTATTGTTCCACAGCAGAAACCCACACAGCACTGTCAGGCAACCTTCCTCCAATGAAAAAATAAATTTAAACAAAAATAACGGTTTTAACTTTTAGTTAAATTATATTGCTCAAAGGAAACCTATTTTCTCCAGTCTAGGATGTTATCAAGTCACATAACAAAACACTCACAAAGAGTCACAGCCTACAGCCAGGCAAGAAAACATGAGGGGTTCATGCAAAGTTCCCACTGTAAAAGGAACGGCCCCAAATATCAATAATTATTTAATCATCTCACCTTCAGGGCAATTTTCTTCTCTCTGTCATATTTCTAGTGAGCTCCTTTGCTGGACTCTATAGTGACTACTTTTTCTCAAGTGAGAAATATACTCAAGATTTGCTCCTTGAGTTCAACTCTTTCTTTTCAATACTATTTTCCTGAAAATTTTATCTATCTTATGGATTTACTATCACATTTCTATGTAGACAATTTCAAATTTTATATCTCTAACCATTTCAAGATTATATTGTATACTCAACACAACACTTAAAAATATTTACATAATAACTTTAATAAAACTATTTGATTTAACTGAATTTTTTAGCATGCATAAACACACACACAATGAAAAAACTTTTTTATTCTGAGAAACTATCCTGTTGAAACTGATTTTTTCTGTGGCAAAACCCACAAGTAATATAGATACATTACAATATCCCAGTTTTTGTCAAATTGGGGAGTTTCAAGAAAATTAATAAAAAATTTCATATGTAAGATTTCATGTGGAAATATATATAATCTATCACGTTCTATGTGTTATATGTATTTTTATGTGTACACACAACATCCTATTACATTCATAGAGATATATTCTATTATATATAAAGCTACAATATCTCACAAGATACATAAATTACTTAGGATGTGTTATACCTAAAAACCATATAATATTAAATGCAATATTTTCAATTATTCTAAGATGCTAAACTTACATTCATAGAAATTTAAATGGTGTAGAATATATATACACACATAATAAAGACTGAATGGATATTTATGTAACAGAGTGCTCTGGAAAGCTTTCCTACAGTGAAAGTGACTTTTCCTGTTGCTTCAGAGTATTTGAAATTAAAATGTGTAGGACTTGCATAGAGATTTATCAATCGTAAAATTGATTTTGTGAACTTTAGCTCATTTTCCACCTCAGGAGACTATGAACTGAGATCAGAGTGCTGATAGAAAAGACAGAGAGGTCTGTGTAGCGAGAGCTGAGTCCTGCAGTCATCTCCCCTCCTCCTCCTTCCCTTTGCCCAAAGCTCAAAGTGAGGACTGAAAGAAGCTCTTTCTGCCCCTTTCCTGTCTGCCTGCTTCTGCTCCTCTCTGACCTTAAAAGAACTTCATTATAGGAATGAGATCGCTAGATAATTTAACCTAACTCCTAACTTATTCTCCACTGAATGCACACAGTGCCTTGGAACCTGTTGATTCTTTTCCTAGATTGAAAGAAATAAGAATGAAGAATTAAATAGCAAGAAAATGACTAGCTCTCTACTCCCAGTAGCCTCATTAGCAATCCTGCAGGCAGATCACGCGGGCAAGGTAGCATCTGAAGAAAGATCAGCAGGAGTCAGCCAGTCTGCATGCAAGGGAAAATGACTCGGAACCCAACCTCCTGCCTGGATGATTCACTGAGACTCCAAAAGCAGTCATAGCTGAGCAGACTCTTCTGAGTTGATCTGGAGCACAAATCCACCTTCTCCCCAGGTTGCTGGAACTCTGAGAAAGCAATCTTTCCTTTCTCTGAGAAAGCAACCGTTCACCTCCCTTGTGAGTACTGATCAATGGGCAGCCAAACCCGAGTTCAGTCAAAAGAAGACAGGAAGCCAATGGGCTAAGTGTGTGGCTCTCCCTCCCCCATCAGCCAGGTGGACTCAGCAAAGTTAAAGAGTGTGGAACTGTCTGGAAAGGGGGTAAACCTGGGGACCTGCCTGAAGTGGCAAGTTGATTCAAAAGAGAGACTTCTGTGGTCTCCACTGCACAAAGCCAGGGACAAACATTGTATTAAATAACTCACTATACAAGACAGTGGGCTTCCCAAATGGCTCAAGTGGTGAAGAATCTGCCTGTCAATGCAGCAAACACAGAGACAGGGGTCAGTCCCTGAGCTTGGAAGATCCCCTGGATGAGGAAATAAAAACCCACTCCAGTATTCTTGCCTGAAAAATACCATGGACAGAGGAGCCTGGCAAGTTACAGTTCATTGGGTCACAAAGAGTCAGACATGACTGAGCATGCATTCACAAAACATTACCTTTCAAGGGAGTTACAGAAGAAAGGACACATAAAAGATTGCATTTAGACACCAAATCACTGACGGTAACCATAAAATTCACCTCTAATATCCATTCTCCCTTCCTTCCTGTTGCTCTGAGAGGAGCAGGAAAAGCAGTTAATGAACAGAATAGGATGCAGAGTAAGAAAGAGGGAATAAACTATTGTGACCACTTCCCCCACTGCAGAATTATAGTATAACAAGGCGCAAGTTGTGTTGTCCAGCAGGAGAGTTTGAAATTTTGATATGAAGACAAGACTGGAAAATTTAATATCTAAGAAATGAAATATTAGAAATTTTAATATCTAAAATATCTATTTGTTAATAACTAGGAATCTGACTGAGATTTCATCCAGGGAGCATGTAAAAATACTACTACACAGATTGTTTTAAAGCTTTGTTATTAAAGAAAATAAAGCTATTTTGTAATTTTACCCTACTCAGTCCAAATTGTTCAGTATACATTTATCAAAAGATCTTCATTCCACATGTCTTCAAATGTTTATTGTTCAAAGAAAAGCACTACTAATAAAACATTAAGCTATTTTTAATAATAAAAAGCTTCCACTTAAAAATTGCTTGTATAATGTTGCTAAATGTTACTGTGTCAAAAATACATCTTAATAAAAATACCAGCGTAACCAAATATATATCAATTATAGGGACATATAAAGTATAAAATACCAAATAAGGTACAAAATGCAGAGTGGGTGTGTGTGTGTGTGTGTATGTTTGTGTTAACATATGCCATACTATACCTGAGTTGACTCTAAGGAAACTTGATTTTCTTTATGATTGTTCTTTGCAAAACTGTGAAACTAATTAAAAACAAACTGAAGATTTTAAAACTGCTTAGGATCCTCACTGATGATCTTGTAAATGAATGTTTTTTCCTCTTTTCCTTACGTGCGATCTGCTTACTCGCTCATTCATGTCCAGCTCTTTGCGACCCCATGGACCGTAGCCCTCTCCAGGCTCCTCTGTCTATGGGAATTCTCCAGACAAGAACACTGGAGGGGTAGCCTTTCCCTTCTCCAGGGAGTCATCCAAACCCAGGGAGTGGACCCAGGTCTCCCATGTTGCAGGCAGATTCTTTACTGTCAGCCACCACAAAACAAATTTTCCTTACTACATAAATCAATATCAAGAAAAACAAAAACAAAAATTGTTATTTGCATTTTACCAAATATTTTAGTCCAATTTAGATCTGTAACAGGGAATAAGTGTAATATGTTTGCATATCATGAAAAATGTATTTGATTCTTTGATTGAATGTTTTTCACTTTATGCTCATTATACCCAGATAATGACCACTGGTTTACAAAATTTGCTAGAGGATTAAATTAAAGAGTTAAGATAGTATTACTCCTCTTTTTTTTATGTGATTCTCTGATACAACACAATAAAAAAAGCAAATAGTGGTAAAGAAGCCAAATAGATGAAGGAAAAATAAAACATAACCCTTTGTGAAAAACCACAAAACTCCCAAACATATTTAATGCTTATTTTTTAAATAAATACACAGAAAAGTCAATAAAATTAGACAAAGAATAGCATCTTTTAAAATTTAACTCACATTTCCTATAGAAAACAGGGTCAATAAGGATACTTTACATTTTTAGCAATCCAAGTTACATTATACGCAATAGTCACATACTTTTTCTTCAGCAGACTTAAGAACAAAATCGCTAAAGTTGCTGACATGCAACAAAATTGTCTGCTTTTATCTATATTATTTTTTCAAAACATTCTATAAGTACTAGAAAAAAAAAGAATGATTTAGAGTTATGAACTGCTTGCCAGCCAGCTTGCAATAAAAAGCCATTACTTTAGTACTGATAGTTCCTGGCCTGCTGTGGCAGTACAATTGATAAAACTTTTAATGGTGTTGAACAGGGCTAGGGTATTGTCAGAAGACAATGCTCAGAAAGCTAGTGTCTCAGACTTTTGAGATGTTGTGGATGAATATTAAGAACCATAGAAAAGAATAACTGAGTCATGTTTCTATACAGCAGTAATTAACACAACATTGAAATTCAACCATACTTTAACTAAAAATAAATTTTCAAAAAGAATAACTGTTGTGGGGGGATATAAATACAATGGACAAAGGAAATAATATTTTAGGAAAATTCATCACCAGCTTAAATTGATATAACCAAAGAACTCCATGGTAGCATATAAGGAAAACCTATTCTTCTATAGTTGGAAGACAGAAAAAGGTAAAAATTTGACTTAATATTTTATTATAAGGATACTATAGCTCCAAACAACCTTGCATATGCAACCTCAGCAAGTACTCTGTTGAACCCTGAAACTCAGGGTAGAGACTTTAAAACCTGGTACACTAAGTATCACAATTGCCATCTTTACAGTGAGAAAATATAGTGAGTGCAATAAAAATCTGAGTTTGGGAGCTTCCCTCGTGGCTCAGTGGTGGAGTCCACCTGCCAAGGCAGGGAACACAGGTTCAGTCCCTGATCCAGGGGCGCCCCACATGCTGGGGGGCAACTGAGCCTGCACACCACAACTATCCTGGGCTCTAGAGCCCGGGGTCCGCAACTACATGCTGGGGGGCAACTGAGCCTGCTCACCACAACTATCCTGGGCTCTAGAGCCCGGGGTCCGCAACCACATGCTGGGGGGCAACTGAGCTTGCTCACCACAACTATCCTGTGCTCTAGAGCCCGGGGTCTGCAACCACCGAGTCCACGTGCTGTAGCTACCGAAGCCGCATGCCCCAGGGCTCTGTGCTTCTCAACAAGAATAAACCACTGCAATGAGAAGCCCACACTCTGACACCGGAGAGTGGCCTCTGCTCTCTGCAACTAGAGGCAAAGCCCATGCATGCAGCAACGAAGACTCAGAATGGGAAAAAAAGTAAAAGAAAAAATGAACAAACTGAGCTTGGCCCAGGTCTGGTTCACAGAAGCTCCACTGGATTCATAGAACCATAGCACGACAACTTCCATGGACTTTAAATATGTGATTTGAATGGATACTTGATATTGATCCCATATTGATTTCTTGGTCTTTGTGGTAAAAGCTATTAGTAAGGAAGATCAAGTAGAAATCTGAAATTCCCTCTCCCTAATATCCTCCACCTTAGCCAAGATAGTAAATCAAAACAATATCATAGACATAGCAAGATGAAAGGCTGGGAATTCCCACCCAGTACTCATCCCCTGACAAAGTAACAATTTAACAGCAATCCACAAATAAAAACCTAAAACTATTTAGTACAAGGCAAGGATGCCCACTCTTTCCACTTCTCTTCAACTTATCCTAGGCAGAGAAATGGTGCAAAGAGAAGGAGAAGAAAAAAAAAAGAGGAGAGAGAGAAAGAAAAGTTATCCAAATCAGAAGGAAGAAATAAAATCACTTTCTGTATATGACATGATGTTATATGTACAAAACCTGAAAAACTCCAACAAAAATTGTTAGAAATAATAACAGAATACAAAAGTAACATACAAAATCAGTGTCTTTTCTATACATAATAACAAATTATACAAAAAGGAAATTGAGAAAGCACTTAAAAGAACAAAGATAATAAAATACTGAGGAATAAATTTAAAGATATGTACTGAAAATGATAAAACAGTAATGAGAGTCCTTTGTACTGCAAGGAGATCCAACCAGTCCATTCTAAAGGAGATCAATTCTGGGTGTTCATTGGAAGGACTGATGCTTAAGCTGAAACTCCAATACTTTGGCCACTTCATGCGACGAGTTGACTCACTGGAAAAGACTCTGATGCTGGGAAGGATTGGGGGCAGGAGGAGAAGGGGACGACAGAGAATGAGATGGCTGGATGGCATCACCGACTCTGTGGACATGAGTTTGAGTGAACTCCGGGAGTTGGTGATGGACAGGGAGGCCTGGCGTGCTGTGATTCATGGGGTCGCAAAGAGTTGGACACGACTGAGTGACTGAACTGAACTGAACTGAATGACGTTAAAGAAAGCACAGATAAATAGAGACATTTTCTGTTCACAAATAGGAAAAGATAACATAGTTAAAATGTGCATGTTACCAACTCCAATTCAACAGCATATTAAAAGAATTATACACTATAACTAAGTGGGATTTATCCTGGGAGGCAAGAATGGTTCAATACATGCAATCAATAAATGTGATGCACTGCACTCTCAGAATGAAAGATAAAGATCATATGATCATCTCAATATATGCAGAAAAAAAAAATCTGACAAAATACACCAGTCTTTCATTTCAACAAATTGAGTATAGAAGGAACATGCCTCATCACAATAAAGGCTGTTATGACAAAGCCATTGCTACCATCCTACTCAATGGTGAAAGATTGAAAGCTTCTTTTCTGAGATGGGGAAAAAGACAAGGATATCACTCTCATCACTAGTATTCCTACTGAAATCCTAGTTAGACCAAATAGTCAAAACAAATAAATAAAAGGCAACCAAATTATAAAAGCCACAGTAAATTGTTTTATTATTTGTAGGTGAAATTATCTTATATGCAGAAAAATTTAAAAAAAAGCTGTTAGAACTAATCAACAATTCAATAAAGCTTCAGGATATAAAATCAATGTACAGAAATCAGTGGCATTTCTATATATTAATAGAACACCTGAAAAAGAAATAAACTATACCACTCACAATAATATCAAAAACATAAAATAATTAAAAATTTATATAGTCAAGGAACTGAAATATTTGTACAATGAAAACTGCAGAACTTTTATGATGAAAATTGAAGATACAAAAAGAAAGATAGCCCACGTTCATGGACTGGAGAAATTAATATTATAAATATGTCTATACTATACAAAATCATATATAGATTCAATGTAATCCCTATCAAAAGTCCAGTGGCATTTTTCACAGAAATAAAGAAATCTTAAAATTTGTATGGGACCACAAAAGACTAAATTGCTAAAGCCATACTGAGACAAAAGAGCAAAGGTAGAGGCAGTACAGGATCTAATTTTAAGCTATACTACAAGGATATGGTAATTAAAACAGTATGGCATTAGCTTAAACATAGAGACATACCAATGGAGCAGAAAAGAGAGCTCTGAAATAAATGCCGTCACATATAGTCAACAACTATTTCACAAGGGATTCAGGAAAATTCAACAGGGAAAGAATAGTCTCTTCAAGATATAGTGCTTGGAAAACCAGATAACCACATACTGAATCTGAATTCTTATCTTACAGCACACTACAAAAATTACCTTGAAATGGATTAAAAACTTAAACAAAAGATCTGCTATTGCAAAACTCCTAGAAACACATGCAGGAAAGAAGCTCCTTGAAACTGGTCTTGGTAAAGAATTTTTGGACACAATACCAAACATACAAACAACAAAGGTAAAAATCAACCATCAGAATTACATTAAGATTAAAAACTTATTTACAGCAAAATAAAAATAAACAAATGAAAAGGCAGCCTATATAACGGGAGAAAAATTTTCAATCAGATAAGGGGTTACTATCCAAAATAAATAAGGAACTCACACAATTCAATAGCAAAGAAACAAATAACACAATTTTTTAAATGTGAAAACAACCTAAATAGATAGTTCTCAAAATAATACATTAAAATGACCAACAAGTGCTTGAAAAAGTATTTCACATAACTAATCATACAGGGAGGCCTGGCGTGCTGTGATTCATGGGGTCGTGGAGAGTCGGACACGACTGAGCGACTGAACTGAACTGAACTGAACTGAATCATCAAGGAAATGAAATCAAAACTCTAATGAGATATCACCTCACATTTGTTAGAACATCTTTTATCAAAAAGAAAAGGTAAATGTGCAAGATGTGGTGAAAACTGAATCCTTGTATACTGTTGGTGGACATGTAAATTGGTAGAGCCTTTAAGAAACAGTATGGAGCTTCCCTGGAGAAGGAAATGGCAACCCGCTCTAGTATTCTTGCCTGGAGAATCCCATGGACAGAGGAGCTTGGCAGGCCATGGTCCATAGGGTCCCAGAGAGTCAGACATGACTGAAGTGACTAAGTATGCATGCATGCACGAATCTTCCCTCAAAAAATTAAAACAGAACTACCATACAATCCAGAAATCTCATTTCTGTGCTGTCATCTAAAGAAAGGAACACAGAATATTGAAGACACAGCTGCATTTCCTTGTTTATTGAATCATTATTCACAATAGCTAAGTAAGTAAGTGAAGTCGCTCAGTCGTGTCCGACTCTTTGCAACTCCGTGGCCTGTAGCCTACCATGCTCCTCTGTCTATGGGATTTTCCAGGCAAGAGTACTGCAGTGGATTGCCAATTTCTTCTCCAGGGGATCTTCCTGACTCAGGGATTGAACCTGGTCTCCCACACTGCAGGCAGACGCTTTAGCCTCTGAGCCACCAGGAAAGCCCCAATAGCTAAAATATGGAAACCACCTAAGTGTTTATCCAGGGATGAACGGAGGTGGAAAATACGATATATACACAAACAATGGGATTTTATTAAGTTTGAAAAGGAAGGAAATTCTGACATTTGTGACAACACAAGAACCTGAAAGACATTATGCTAAGTAAAAGAGATCAAATTGCCAACATTGCTGGATCACTGAAAAAGCAAGAGAGTTCCAGAAAAAAATCTGCTTAATTGATTATGCCAAAGCCTTTGACTGTGTGGATCACAATAAACCTTGGAAAATTCTGAAAGAGATGGGAATACCAGACCACCTGACCTGCCTCTTGAGAAACCTGTATGCAGGTCAGGAAGCAACAGTCAGAACTGTACATGGAACAACAGACTGGTTCCAAATAGGAAAAGGAGTACATCAAGGCTGTATATTGTCACCCTGCTTATTTAACTTATATGCAGAGTATATCATGAGGAACGCTGGGCTAGATGAAGCACAAGCTGGAAACAAGATTGCTGGGAGAAATATCAATAACCTCAGATATGCAGATGACACCACCTTTATAGCAGAAAGTGAAGAGGAACTAAAAAGCATCTTGATGAAAGTGAAAAAGGAGGGTGAAAAAGTTGGCTTAAAGCTCAACATTCAGAAAACTAAGATCATGGCATCTGGTCCCATCATTTCATGGGAAATAGATATTGAAACAGTGCAAACAATGTCAGACTTTATTTTGGGGGGCTCCAAAATCATTGCAGATGGTGATTGCAACCATGAAATTAAAAGACATTTACTCCTTGGAAGGAAAGTTATGACCAACCTAGATAGCATATTAAAAAGCAGAGATATTACTTTGCCAACAAAGGTCTGTCTAGTCAAGGTTATGGTTTTTCCTGTGGTCATGTATGGATGTGAGAGTTGGACTGTGAAGAAAGCTGAGCGCTGAAGAATTGATGCTTTTGAACTATGGTGCTGGAGAAGACTCTTGCAAGTCCCTTGAGCTTCAAGGAGATCCAGCCAGTCCATCCTGAGACCAGTCCTGGGTGTTCATTGGAAGGACTGATGCTGAGGCTGAAACTCCAATACTTTGGCCACCTCATGCGAAGAGTTGATTCATTGGAAAAGACCCTGATGCTGGGAGGGATAGGGGGCAGGGGGAGAAGTGGACGATAGACGATGAGATGGCTGGATGGCATCACTGACTCGATGCAAATGAGTTTGGGTGAACTCCAGGTGTTGGTGATGGACAGGGAGGCCTGGCGTGCTGCGATTCATGGGGTTGCAAAGAGTTGGACATGACTGAGTGACTGAATGGAACTGAACTGAAGTAAAATAAGCCAAACAAAGAAAAATAGGATCTCACATCTATATTTTATCTAAAATAGTCAAATTCATAGAAGACAGTAGAATGTTGGTGACAAGGTATAAAGTGAAAATGAAAGTTGCTTAGTCATGTCTGACTCTTTACAACCCCATGGACTGTACAATCCATGGAATTCTTCAGGCCAGAACACTGGAGTGGGTAGCCTTTCCCTTCTTCAGGGGATCTTCCCAAACCAGGGATCAAACCCAAGTCTCCTGCATTACAGGCAGATTCTTTACTAGCTGAGTCACAGGGGAAGCCACAAGGTGTATGGGCTAAGGAAAATGGACAGATATTGATCAGAGGGTACAAAGTTTGCTGTATGCAAGGTGAGGAAGTCTTAGAGATCTGATATACAACACAGTAATATAATCAGCAATATGAATCTGCCTGCCAGTGCAGGAGATGCAGGTTAGATTCCTGTCAGGAACATCCCCTGGAGGAGGAAATGACAACCCACTCCAGTATTCTTGCTGGGAAATCTCCATGATCAGAAGAGCTGGTTTGGCTGAAGTCGATGGAGTCACAACGAGTAAGATAACTGAGCAACTGAGCGTGCACACACACACACACACACACACACACACAATAGTGTATGCTTGAACTTTGCTAGGAGGACAGATATTGTGTTCTCATTACAAACACACAAAAATCTAACTATATAAGATGATGGATATGTTAATTAGCTTGATTGTGCTGATCACTTCACAATGCATACGTATATCAAAACATCAAGATACACACCTTGCTGCTGCTGCTGCTGCTAAGTCACATCAGTCATGTCCGACTCTGTGCGACCCCATAGACGGCAGCCCACCAGGCTCCCCCGTCCCTGGGATTCTCCAGGCAAGAACACTGGAGTGGGTTGCCATTTCCTTCTCCAATGTGTGAAAGTGAAAAGTGAAAGTGAAGTCGCTCAGTCATGTCTGACTCGTAGCGACCCCATGGACTGCAGCCTCCCAGGCTCCTCCATCCATGGGATTTTCCAGGCAAGAGTACTGGAGTGGGGTGCCATTGCCTTCTCCGGATGCACACCTTAAACATATACAAATTTTCTTGTCAAATTATCCATCAGCAAAGCTGGAACGAAAATACTACTACATTCCTGGAAGAATGACACCTATTACTGCTGCCCTCAAAGACCTAATTCAGGATTCAGAGTTGGCAGTCCCATCTTATTTCACTAAATTCTTAAGTTTTGTCCTTAACAAGCAAACAACTAGATCCTATAAGACTGGAGTGGATTACTATAAAGTTAACAAAGAAATGGAAGTAATTATAGCTGCTGTGAAAAACGTGGAATTATTTTTTTCTAAAGCAAATTGAAAAAGTATTGGGTTTGCACAGAAGAACTGTACAAAAAAGGTCTTAATGATCCAGGTAACCTAGAGCCAGACATCTTAGAGTGTGAAGTCTAGTGAACCTTAGGAAGCATTACAACTAAAAATGCCAGTGGAGGTGATGGAATTCCAGCTAAGCTATTTCTAATCCTAAAAGAATATGCTGTTAAAATGCATCACTTAATACACCAGGAAATTTGGAAAACTCAGCAGTGACCACAGAACTTGAAAAGGTCAGCTTTCATGTACATCCCAAAGAAGGGCAATGCCAAAAAATGTTCAAATTACCACACAATTACGCTCATTTCACAGACTAGCAAGGTAATACTCAAAATCCTTCAAGCTAGGCTTCAACAGTATATGAACATAGAACATCCAGATGTACAAGCTGGGTTTAGAAAAGGAAGAGGAACCAGAAATCAAATTGCCAATATCCATTGGATTATAGAAAAGGCAGGGGAATTCCAGGAAAACATTTAGCTCTGATTTGTTGACTACACTAAAGGCTTTGACTGTGGATCACAAGAAACTCCAGGAAATTCTTAAAGAGATGGTAATACCAGACCACCTTACCTGTCTCCTGAGAAACATGTATGCAGGTCAAAAAGAAACAGTTAGAACTGGACATGAAACAATGGACTGATTCAAAATTGGGAAGGAGTATGTCAGGGCTGTATATTATCGTTCTACTTATTTAACTTTGCAGAGTACATCATGTGAAATGCTAAATCACAAGTTAGAATCAAGATTCTAATCCAAAATCACTGCAGATGGTGACTGCAGCCATGAAATTAAAAGACGCTTATTCCTTGGAAGAAAAGCTAGGAGCAACTTAGAAAGCATGTTAAAAAGCAGAGACACTATTCTGCCAACAAATGTCCATCTAAAAAAAGCTATGAGTTTTCCAGTAGTCATGTCTGGATGTGAGAGTTGGACCATAAAGAAAGCTGAGTGCCGCAGAATTGATGCCTTTGAATTGTGGTGTTGGAGAAGACTCTTGAGAGTCCCTTGGACAGGAGGGAGATCCAACCAGTCCATCCCAAAGGAAATCAGTCCTGAATACTCATTGGAAGGACTGTTGCTGAGGTTGAAACTCCAATACTTTGTTTATCTGATGTGAAGAACTGACTCATTTGAAAAGATCCTGATGCTGGGGAAGACTGAAGGCAGGAGGTGAAGGGTTTGATAGAGGATGAGATGGTTGGATAGGATCACTGACTTGATGGACATGAGTTTGAGGAAGTTCCAGGAGTTGGCGATGGACAGGGAATCCTGGCGTGCTGCAGTCCTTGGGGTCACAAAGAGTCAGACACGACTGAGCAACTGAACTGTACTGAACTGAGAAAGAAGATTGCTGGGAGAAATGTCAATAACCTCAGGTAAGCAAATGATGCCACTCTAAGAGCAGAAAGTGAAGAGAAACTAAAGAGCCTCTTGATAAAGATGAAAGAGAAGAGTGAAAAAGCTGGCTTAAAGAAGAGAGTGAAAAGTTTGGATTAAAACTCAGCATTTAAAAAACAAAGATCATGGCATCTGGTCCCATCACTTCATGGCAAATAGATGAGGACAAAATGGAAATAGCAACAGATTTTATTTTGGGGGGGTTCCAAAGTCTTTGCAGATGGTGACCGCAGGCATGAAATTAAAACACGCTTGTTCCTTGGAAGAAAAGCTATGACAAACCTAGACAGCATATTGAAAAGCAGAAACATCACTGCTAACAAAGTTCTATATAGTCAAAGCTATCATTTTTCCAGTAGTCATGTATGGATGTGAGAGTTGGACCATAAAGAAGGCTGAGCACCGAAGAATTGATGCTTTTGAAATGTGGTGCTAGAGAAGACTCTTGAGAGTTCCTTGGATAGCAAGGAGATCAAACAAGTCAATTCTAAAGGAAATCAACCTTGGATGCTCATTGGAAGGACTGATGCTGCAGCTGAAGCTCCAATACTTTGGGACCTGATGTGGAGAGCCAACTCATTGGAAAAGACCCTGATATTGGGAAAGATTGAGGGCAGGGGGAGAAGAGGGTGACAGAGAATGAGATGGTTGGATGGCACCATCAACTCAATGGACATGATTGTGAGCAAACTCTTGGAAATAATGAAGGATAGGGAAGACTGGCGTGCTGTAGTCTATGGGGTTGCAAATAGTTGGACATGACTGAATGACTGAAAAACAACACAGTGTGTGGCCATTGAGTGGTGAGTTCATTCTTTTCCATTCCAATCAAGATAGAAGGTTAGAAGCATTACTCATTCATGTGTGATCAACAGTTTTAACTGGCTTTTATAGCTGCTATTCTAGTTGAACCAGTGCTGACCCTCATGTGGGGTATCCAGGTATCCAGAAATATATTAACCTTTATTTGAGCCAGTTGATAGTCTTCAAACATTGCATATAAATAAAGCGTTTTCTTCAATTGAGACTTTCTGATTTTAATAGAATCAACCCTTTGATTACCTTATCATTGCTCTTGAGATAGACAGCACAAGCACACACTTTTAGTTTTGTTTAAAAGGCCCTTCATGTTCTGTCCTCTGTGTTCCCTTTCTTAAACCACTCCCTTCGCTCGCTCTTATCTCAAAATGGCCCTCCCTCTTCATTTAGCGATCCAATTACAATGGCTTTGTCTCAGTAATCAAACGCACAGGAAACACCAGTCAGTGGGCAGTATGTTGTGGAATGCATCCCTCGTTAGTCTCGTTACAACACATCTCCAGTTGTCATGACAGCATAATTTTTATTTTTAAAAGCTGTATTAGCTTTAATATTTCAGGTAACACTGGATATATGTAAATTTAAGTATCTGGAAGAGATAAAGTTTATAACAATGACACATCATTGCTTATTGAAGAAGCAAGTATTCATTTCTTACCGTGGGACCAACCCCAGTCAACAGAGGGCTTCTGAAGTCTTCACTGAAAACAAAGCTGTGAAAACTCTGAGGTATGAAAGAGGTTGTAGAGTCACGTTCTTCAACCAGATTCTTATATATTTGTGTTCGAGGTCGGGCTAGGCCTTTCAGTATTATATAAAATCCATCATTTCCAATCACTGAAAGAAAACAAAACCAAACAAGATATACTGTAGATCTTATTTTGAAGGTGCTTTGATGTACATGTGTCTACAATATACAATTGCTTTCCTTTTAGCAGATTTCTTTTTATTTATTCACTGACGGTGACTTTAATGTAGAACTTCAGTTCAGTTCAGTTCAGTCGCTCAGTCGTGTCCAACTCTCCGCGACCCCATGAATCACAGCACGCCAGGCCTCCCTGTCCATCACCAACTCCCGGAGTACACTCAAACTCATGTCCACAGAGTCGGTGATGCCATCCAGCCATCTCATTCTCGGTCGTCCCCTTCTTCTCCCGCCCTCAACCTTTCCTAGCATCAGAGTCTTTTCCAGTGAGTCAACTCGTCGCATGAGGTAGCCAAAGTATTGCAGTTTCAGCTTTAGCATCAGTCCTTCCAATGAACACCCAGGATTGATCTCCTTTAGAATGGACTGGTTGGATCTCCCTGTGGTACAAGGGACTCTCAAGAGTCTAGGCATCACAAAATAACAAAAATATCTACACTTAGAATACTATTTGCTGACAGCTATTTAGAGTAATCAATCCCCTTATAGAACTGATAAATTCTAGGAAAGAATCGTGGTGACATATCAAGATTAATAGATTTAAGACAAAATGTGGATAAAAGTGCCAGAGAAGCCCTAGAACTTTTTGAAATGTTTCTGTCCCCTTCAAAAATGCCATTCTTTTTGTTTTATATAAGTAGCAGTATATCACTATTAATTTTCATTTATCTTTGCTGTAGATAGGATGATGATCACTCATAGAACTGAGTAAAGAATATACTATGAAAAGAAAAATGGATCATTACTAGGAAAAAGTTTTGGTTTTTTTTCAGTATTTCTTCTATTCCGTTTTGTAGCTCTCCACAATGTGTCATCCAATCCCATTACCTAAAGTTCAAATATATGCCTGAAGGTCTGGAAGGCTCACTCACTTGGGAAGGTTTTGAATGAAACACAAATCAGTTTTAGTTTCTCTGAAGCCCGTCACTTTGGAGAAGCAGATCATAGGAATGGGATGATGTCTCTCCTTTTCTCTGTCATTTACGTTAATTTGCTCCAAAGGAGTAAATTATTCAAGTGCAGTGCTTTTCTTACCATTTGTTTATTAACTTGTAAATAAAAACTTTACTAGTTGATTTTGACGGATACCAGCATTTCTTTCATTTTGTGCCCTATGGCACGTCACCTGCTTGTCTTCTCTGCTTTTGTCTAAAGTGAGTCCTTAATGGGGGGCTCTTTTGTACACTATCTGTACATCAGTTCAGTTCAGTTCAGTCGCTCAGTCGTGTCCAACTCTTTGTGACCCCATGAACCACAGCACGCCAGGCCTCCCTGTCCATCACCAACTCCCAGAGTTCACTCAAACTCATGTCCATCGAGTCAGTGATGCCATCCAGCCATCTCATCCTCTGTCGTCCCCTTCTCCTCCTGCCTTCAATCTTTCCCAGCATCAGGGTCTTTTCCAATGAGTTAGCTCTTCACATGAGGTGGCCAAAGTATTGGAGTTTCAGCTTCAACATCAGTCCTTCCAGTGAACACCCAGGACTGATCTCCTTTAGAATGGACTGGTTGGATCTCCTTGCAGTCCAAGGGATGCTCAAGAGTTTTCTCCAATACCACAGTTCAAAAGCATCAATTCTTTGGTGCTCAAAGAATATCTTTGATGCTTTAAACACATATCCCCTGCATTGGGAGACAGATTCTTAACCAGTGAACCAGCAGGGAAGTCTGAAACATTGTTTTTTAATAGCTTTCATGTGGGCTGTATAAGAAAAAACACCTTGCATTTCCCAGAGATGCTTACTTGTGTGGTCACATGATCATTCTGATTAGTAAAACATTGAGAGGATTTTTGCTTTCCAAATATGCACATCTCCCCATTTTCCATGCTAGAATGGGTGTAGGATATTTGAGCTGAGGAAAATGCAAGGAGAATCTCAGAGGCCTCACCTCACACCTTTAAACTACTGTCCTGTGACTTCTCATTATGTAACACAAATAAAAATAAACCTGAAAAATGTTATAAACTAATGTCCTCTAGTTCATTGTTACTCACAGCTGAACACAATTTCTGTGTGAATATTGTTGGAATTTCACTGAACTCTATTCATAATACATGTTCACGTTACTGATGAATGTCATTCTTCAGTCCTTTGGAGGAAATTTTCCTTTTGCTTCAGCCTTGGCCCAGTGACAGTGAATCTAACTAAATAAATTCTGCTTGCAATGTATTAATTTTTATATTTACATTTTAAAAATATCTATGATATTAAGGAGGTCTTAAGAGTTTAAGTAATCTAAGGAATTTGGTTGTATCTGACTCTTTGTGACCCCATGGACTGTAGCCCACCAGGCTTCTCTGTCCATGGGATTCCCCCGGCAAGAATCCTGGAGTGAGTTGCCATTTCCTCCTCCAGGGGATCTTCCTGACTCAGGGATCAAACTCAGGTGTCCCACATTACAGGCAGATTCTTTACCATCTGAGCCACCAGGGAAGCCCAACTAAGGAGTTTAAGTAATATAGGGACTTTGAGATCCATGGAAAATATTTTTGGTCAGAAAATATCTCATCAGTACCCAAATTATACTTATTTTAAACAGCAGTCAAATAAAGCTATTCTGGCAGCTGCTAGCTCCATTTATATAAAAGATGATAGCTGTATTTGAGATGGCAAAGATGGGCTCTATTTTAAAAGAAAATATTTTATCACTATTAGGTAGATATCATTTTCTCCTTTTTATTGAGGTACAGCTGATGTTCAATATTATGTAAGTTTCAGACATACAACATAGTGACTCATTTTTTAAAGGTTATATTCCATTTCTATTTACATTTTTAAAGGTTATATTCCATTTCTATTTACTATAAAACATGTAATATTCCAGGAGAAGAAAATGGCAACCCACTCCAGTCCTCTTGCCTGGAAAATCCCATGGATGGAGGAGCCTCGTGGGCTACAGTCTGTGGGGTCGCAGGGAGTCGGACACGACTAAGTGACTTCACTCATTTCACTCACTTCATACTTTATCACTGAGAAGGAAATGACAACCCACTCCAGTATTCTTGCCTGGAGAATCCCATGGACAGAGGAGCCTGGTGGGCCAGGGTCCCTGGGGTCGCGGAGAGTCGGACATGACTGAACTGACTGAGCCCACATGGTCATATTCCATGTATTGCTCTGACTGTAAATCCTGGTAGCTTACTTATTTTATGCAAGGTGGTTTGTACTTCTGAATCCCATACCCCACCGTATCTTGCTGCTCTCTTATTCTTTATCCCCGCTGGTAACCACCAGTTTGTTCTGGTGAACATATGTGAGCCTGTTTCTTTTTGTTATAGTCCCTGGTTTGTTTTACTTTTTAGATTTCACATATAGGTGATATCATATAATTGTCTTTCCAACCCTGAGTTATTTCACTCAACATAATAACCTCTAAGTCTGTTCATGTTGCTACAAATGGCAAAATATTATTTTTATGGCTGAATAGTGTTCAATCTTCTGCATTCATTCATCTGTAGATGGACACTTGTGCAGTTGGAAATAACGTTGCTACGAATACTGGGTGCATGTTCAAATGAGTGTTTTTGGTTTCTTTAGACGAACACCCAGAAATGGGGCTGCTGGGTCTTATCCTAGTATTTTGAGAAACCTCCATACTGCTTCCCACAGTGGCTGCACCATTTTTCATCCTTACTAACAGCTCACAAATGTTTCCTTTTCTCCATATCCTTGCCAACATTTGCCATTTCTGGTCTTTTCGATGATAGCCATTCTAACACGTGTAACATAGTATTCCATTTTGGTTTTAATTTGCATTCCCCTGATAGTGAGATTGAGCATCTTTTCCTATGTCTGTTGACCATTTGTATGTATTCTTTGAAAAATATCTATTCAGCTCATTTTTAATTGATTATGTTTCCGATGTTGAGTTGTATGAGTTGTTTAAATATTTTGGATATTAACTCCATTTATATAAAAGTCACATTACTTACAAAAAAACTTTCCCCATTAAGTAAGTTGTCTTTTCCTCTTCTGTGCAAGAGCTTTTACGTTTAATTAGGTTCCACTTGCTTATATTTACTTTTATTTCCTCTGCTTTAGGAAATACACTCGAACACTATTGCTACAATTTATATCAAAGACTCTTTGGCTTATGTTCTCTTCTAGGAGTTTTATGGTTTCCAGTCTTACCCTTAGGTCTTCAGGTAGATACCATTTTAAATGATTTACTACATACTGATAATCTTTTCTTTTCAAGATAAGATACTATAGACGGATCAAGTACTGGTTTAGGAGGTCTGGGTTTAGTCCCAGGTTTGCACCCATTATGTATTCTTGGGAGAATCATATATTTCTAAGTTCAATCTCCAATTCAGAAATTGTCATGCTAAGTCAAATTATCTACATATATTTTTTTATTTTTCCAATATTCAGATTTTTATGTTGCTGAAATCACTATTCAAGTTTAAATAGATTAAAATTTCAAAACTATATAAATAACCAAATTTTACCAATAAAAAGATTACTTAAAAAATTTTTGGATAGCTTTAATAAACTTTTAGAAATGCAAATGAAAAAGACTTACCTAATTACAATATTTAGTCCAATACTTAAAATCCCATATTAAATCTCCAGAAACGTTTTTCAGTGTTTATCTGCATTTCAGGTTCCAGTTTCACTTCTACCTTCCTCTCACTCAAGAGGATCCCCAGGCAGTATTGTGGTAGAGATCCACCTGCCAATGCAGGAGACATGAGAGACGCAGGTTCGATCCCTGGGTTGCGCAGATCCCCTGGAGAAGGAAATGGCAACCCACTGCAGTGTTCTTGCCTGGAAAATTCCATGGACAGAGGAACCTGGTGGGCTATAGGCCATGGGATCTCAAAGAGTCGGATATAACTAAGCACACATGCACACCCTATCCAAGAGACGTTTGTGAGGTTTTGAGAAAATTAATGCAACTTTCAAGGATGAATCTTTAGGACATGGAGAATACCTTAGTTGCAGTGAAGGCACAGGTACACTTTAGAATCAATATACATTCTTCAAGGCCCTGTTTGCTTTAAGAGAGCCATAGTCTTTACGGTAAGGTTAAATACTTTATTACCGCTATTGTAAGAGCATATTGTTCGAATTATGGTTCATTTATATACAGGGAAGGTGCCCATTAAATTTTTCATGAGATGTAACTACTATGTTTTCATATGCTATGTGAAATTTAAGCCACCACAGAAAATAAAGTCTATGCACGCTAAGATATATTTAAGGTTTAGTAATCTAAAAAATCTAAAAAATATAATATTTAAAAATGAGGCACTATGGAGTTTTTGAGCTATAACCTCATAGAAAGTAAAACTAAAAGGGAATAAATTGAAAGAAATAGCAGAGAAATAACATTAAGACTTAGTGGACTTCAAGTAAAGAAAAGAGCAAAATTGGCATATATATATTAAGAGACAAAAATCCCTATGTCAATAATTTTATAGCAATGTTGCAATGTTAATTTAAAGGTAGATATTAATAAAACTTTTATCTATGATCCAATTCCATATTAGCCATTAAATTGGATTCTCTTCTAAGCTAATTTTCTTAGCTTTCTGAACTTTAGTTTGAAAGTCTTAAATAATGCCCTCTGCCCAGGCCATGAAATGAGATCCTGTAGGAAACTCTTGGGATCAATTAAATTAAGTAAACTATATCTATATAGTATATAGGGTTTACCATATGTACTATATATATATATATATATATTTCATTATAGTAGCATAAATAATCTTCATATATTATGATCTTCATATAGTAATCATGTCTTAGTACCATTTTCCCCTAAGCTAGAAAGATGTATTATTCAGTATTTGAAATCAAGAAATTGCTGCTCTTGTTAATATTTTATTGTTTAAGAAAACAATTCACGAGAGGCTAAGTGAGTAACGCTAAGCTTAGGAAGCTGCCTTAAATGATGAAACTCCAAAAAATCCTATGACCAGAAAAGAGACCAGAAGGTGCAAACAGCTGTGCAGAATTACAAGAAAGAAACCAAAGCCTTGGCAGCAGATTGAAAGTCAGCAGCCTGGTGATGAGAGGTTTCTAGGGGGAATACTTTAAATAACAGCAGAGGGAGGGAAATGCACATATGAATAAAGATAAGGGAAAAAGAAAGACACCTGGTTGGACCTGGTTCATTTGGTTGTTTTTAGAGTTGGATGAACAAAGAGATTTACAAAGGTCGGATATTTAATGAGTTGACTGCTTTGATAGTGAAGCACAAGTGACTTGCCAGAATTCGATGCCTTACAAGCTCAAGAGAAGGGCTACAGCCCGTGTGGGCATAAACACAGGGAATAAAAGTGATCGACGTATTTAAAAATACGCACTATCGAAATGAATTGCAAAGTCTTATTTAACATAACTCTTCACATTCTAAAGTTTATTAAGAAATGAAAGTTCATATTTTATCAGTTTATCACACAAGTCATTACACCACCTGGAGAATACAGTATTTGCTTCTAATTTTTAGTTTTAAAACCTTTTATAAAAAAACTAATAACTATTTACAAACACTAGCACATAAATATACATTCATTGTGGAGAATTCAACACAAAATATATGTGGAATTTTTTTTTTATGTTGGCAATTTGGTCTCTGATTCCTCCGCCTTTTCTAAATCCAGCTTGAACGTCTGGAAGTTCTCGGTTCATGTACTGTTGAAGCTTGGCTTGGAGGATTTTGAGCATCACTTTGCTAGTGTGTGAGATGAGCACAATTGCACAGTAGTTTGAACGTTCTTTGGCATTGCCTTCCTTTGGGATTGGAATGAAAACTGACCTTTTCCAGTCCTGTGGCCATTGATGATTTCCAAATTTTCTGGCATATGGAGTGCAGCAACATCTTCTTTTGCAGCAGCATCTTTCAGGATTTGAAATAGCTCGGCTGGCATTCCATCACCTCCACTAGCTTTGTTCATAGGAATGCTTCCTAAGGTCCACTTGACTCCACACTGCAGGGTGTCTGGCTCTAGGTGAGTGATCACACCATTGTGGATATCCACGCCGTTAAGACCTTCTTTTCTACAATTCTTCTGTGTATCTCTGCCACCTCTTCTTAATTATATCTGTTTCTGTTTGGTCCTTGCCATTTCTACCCTTTATTGTGCCCATCTGTGTATGAAGTTTTCCCTTGGTATCTCTAATTTTCTTGAAGAGATCTCTAGTCTTTCACATTCTATCAATTTCTTCTAATTCTTTTCATGGTTCATCTATGAAGGCTTTCTTTTCTCTCCGTGCAGTTCTCCAGAACTCTGCATCAGTTGGGCATTTCTTTTCCTTTTTCCTTTTCCTTTCGCTTCCCTTCTTTTCTCAGCCATTTGCATGGCCTCCTCAGAGCCATTTTCCTTCTTGGATTTCTTTTTCTCTTGAGTGGGTTTGGTCACTGCCTCCTTCACAATGTTGCAAACCTCCATCCATTGTTCTTCAGGCACTCTGGCTATCAGATCTAATCACTTAAATCTATGTGTCGCTTCTATTGTATAATCATAAGGGATTTTATTTAGGTCCTATCTGAAGGCCCAGTGGTTTTCCATACTTTCTTCAATTTATGTCTGAAAGTTGCACTACGGAGCTCATGATCTGAGTCACAGTCAGCTCCAAGTCTCGTTTTGAATGACTGTATACAGTTTCTCCATCTTTGTCTGCAAAGGATATAATCAATCTGATTTCAGTATTGACCATCTGGTGATGCCCATATGTAGAGTTGTCTCTTGTGTTGTTGGAAGAGGGTGTCTGCTATGACCACTGTGTTTTCTTGACAAAATTGTTAGCCTTTGCCCTGCTTCATTTTGTACACCAAGGTCAAATTCGCCTGTTATTCCAGGTGTCTCTTGACTTCTTGCTTTTGCATTCTAATCCCCTGTGAGGAAAAGAACATTTTGTGTGTGTGTGTGTGCATTAGTTCTAAACGTTCTTGTAGGTCTTCATAGACTTCTTCCGCATGAGTTGTTGGGGCATAAGTTTGGGTTACTGTGATGTAGAATGGTTACCTTGGAATCAAACCGAGATCATTCTGTCGCTTTTAGATTACACCCATGTACTGCATTTTGGACTCTTTTGTTGACAACGAGGTTTACTCCATTCCTTCTAAGGGATGCTTTCCCCTAGTAGATATGATGGTCATGTGAATTAAGTTCTCCCATTCCCATCCATTTTAGTTCACTGATTCCTAAAATGTCGATGTTCACTCTTGCCATCTCCTGTTTGACCACATCCAGTTTACCTTGATTTATTCAATATTGTTCTTTCAGCACTGGAGTTTACTTTCACCCCCCGATACATCCACAAGTGGGTGTCATTTCTGCTCTGGATCTGCCTCTTCATTCTTTCTGGAGCTATTTCTCTGCTATTCCCTAATAGCATATTGGACATCTACTGACCAGGGAGGTTCATCTTTCAGTGTCATATGTTTTTGCCTTTTCATAATTTTCTAATAGGTATTAAACAAATGCAAAAGAATAATGTTTAACTCTGTTGGTTTAGGTGTGTGTGTGTGTGTGACTCTGCGTGTGTGTTTATTTATATGCCACCACCCCAAAATATTAACATATAAAATGATTCTATTAATGCATCCATTATATCCCTGGTCAGGGCAGTAGAAATTAAAATGGAAAACTTAACTAAAATTTGTCTGATTTTTTTTTTTTCCCCTCAATATCTGGGTCAGTCAAATAAGTACTTTGACCACTTACTGTCTTAACTATGAAAATCAATGCTAGATTGTTATCAAATGTGTGTGTCAATGAATGGCTTTCAAAGTGTGGTTCCCAGATTAGCAGAAACCTCTGGAATGTTACTGGAAATGCAAATTAAGCTTCATCCTAAATCTACTGAATCAGAAACCTTAGGTGCTGAGCACAGCAGCACATTTCAGTGAGTCCTGAGTGATTCTGATGCATGTTCAAAAGGGGGAAACACCACTGTATATCTTTAAAATCTAATTACCAAAATGTGAATTTGTTTCATTGCTTATTACTTTACAAATGATATACATCCAAACAGTACATTCTAGCATGTCAAGTGAAATTAAGATTATTATGACAGACAACTCAAAATAGTGATACACGTTTTGTCTTGCCAAATTTCCTTTCAGATTAGTCAGTTTACCTGTGCTGCCTTTTATCCAGGTTTCAGAAATAACATTCTTACTAAGTATTTTCAGATGCTCATCAAGTAGTTGAGAGGTTAAATCTGGAATTGTTTTCAGCATCTTCCACACAATGTTGTGTTCAGATGGAGTCCTGTGAATGGGCCTTAAAATAAAAAAGATGGCATATTAAGAGACTATAACATAAATACAAAGAAACAGACCAAAAAAAACCTTGATTTTTGAGTTTCCAAATTTGTTTATTCTTGTTTTTAAAATGGTTGCTCAAGAATAAGTGATAGTGTTCTCTTTTGTCTTAATAATCTTTAAAATGTGTTCTCCTTTCAAGATAAAGATGCACCTCCATGAAACTTTAAACTATAGGGTATTAAATAGTGCATTTACCTATTTAATAGAATGATTCAGTTTTAAGACTATATCTCTCATTATTAGTCATTATAATAATAACACCTTTTTAGACAGTAAAATGATTACTGTTTTAGATATTATTTATTCTTTATTTTCAAAATACTATTACAGTCAGAGCAAATGAATCTGTAATTTAGCATTTGGGAATATAAACGTTACGTTGAGAGATGCATGTGTGATTTTAAATAAAACAGAGTTATCCTACTTCGTTCGGTTCAGTTGCTCAGTCACGTCTAACTCTCTCCAACCCCATGGACTGCTGCGCTCCAGGCTGCCTGTCCTTTATTATCTCCCTGAGTTTGCTCAAATTCACACCCATTGAGCCAATGATGCCATCCAACCATCTCATCCTCTGTCGTCCCCTTCTCTTGCCTTCAACCTTTCCCAGCATCAGGGTCTTTTCAAATGAGTCAATTCTTTGCATCAGGTGGTCAAAGTATTGGAGCTTCAGCATGAGTCCTTCCAATGAACACTCAGGACTGATTTCCTTTAGGATTGACTGATTTGATCTCCTTGCTGTCCACGGGGCTCTCAAGAGTCTTCTCCAACACCACAGTTCAAAAGCATCAATTCTTTGGTGCTCAGCTTTCTTTATAGTCCAGCTCTCACATCCATACAAGACTAATGGAAGAACCACTGCTGCTACTGCTGCTAAGTCACTTCAGTCGTGTCCGACTCTGTGTGACCCCATAGACGGAAGCCCACCAGGCTTCCCTATCCCTGGGATTCTCCAGGCAAGAACACTGGAGTGGGTCGCCATTTCCTTTTCCAATGTGTGAAAGTGAAAGTGAAGTCACTCAGTAGTGTCCGACCCTTAGCGACCCCATGGACTGCAGCCTACCAGGCTCCTCCGTCCATGGGATTCTCTAGGCAAGAGTACTGGAGTGGCCTACACAGCATTGACTATATGGACCTTTGTCAGTAATGTTTCTTCTTTTTAATAAGCTGTCTAGATTTGTCATAGCTTTTCTTCCAAGGAGCAAGCATCTTTTCATTTCATGGCTGCAGTCACCCTCTGCAGTGATTTTGGAGCCCAAGGGAAATAAAGTCTGTCACTGTTTCCATTGTTTCCCCATCTATTTGCCATGAAGTGATGGGACCGGATGCCACTATCTTAGCTTTCTGAATGTTGAGTTTTAAGCCAACTTTTTCACTCTCCTCTTTCAATTTCATCAAGAGGCTCTTTAGTTCTTCGCTTTCTGCCTTAAGGGTGGTGTCACCTGCATATCTGAGCTTATTGATATTTCTCCTGGCAATCTTGGTTCCAGCTTGTGCTTCATCCAGCCCAGCGTTTCTCATGATGTACTTTGCATATAAGTTAAATAAGTAGGGTGACAATATACAGCCTTGATGTACTCCTTTACCAATTTTTAACCAGTCTGTTGTTCCATGTCCAGTTCTGACTGTTGCTTCTTGATCTATATACAGATTTCTCAGGAGGCAAGTAAGGTGGTCTGGTATTCCCATCTCTTTAAGAAATATTCTTAAGAAATAGTTTTGAGTAAACTAGCACCCCATTTAGCATTGTTTAAAACCATGTAATTCAGATGCAATAATAAAGAACTAGTATTCAGAAATGGCATGATATTATAATCAAATCCTGAAACAAATGTCATTGATTGGCAATGAAACAGAGGATGACAAGGAAATAATATCACAGGTTTTAAAAATAGACATACGTTTTTAGTGTTAAAACATTTGATATGGTAATTGCCTGCAATAATTTGAAAGAGAGACCAAGTACCTAGGGAACCTGGAGCTTCTCTGAAAATAGTTGGGCAAAGCAAAAAAGTTACTGTGTTTTGTTTACTGAGTTAGTTATAATAATTCACACAGCCATGAATTATTACCTGGGTAAAATTGACCAGTTATCAAGCTAAATGAAAAGGATTAGAGAAGATTCAGAAATGAACCGTGTTGTTAGATATATATAAAAGCCACATCTCCCAATACGGACGAGTAGCCTAAATGTTTTTCATCATATTGGAAAGATTTGGCTATTCTCTCTTCAAATATTCTCTCTCTCTTATTTGTTCTCTCCCTCTGGGAGTCTCATTGTTTTGATTCTGGTAGACTTGGTGGTGTCCCATGGGTCTCTGAGGCTCTGTTCATCCTTTTCATTCTTATTTTTTTCTGTTCTTCTGACTGGATTATCTTAATATATACATCTTCTTGAAGTTTATCAAACTTTTCTTCTGCCAGAGCTAATCCATTGTTGAAGCCTTACAGTGAAGTTTTTAATATGTTACTGTACTTTTTAACTCCATGATCTCTACTTGTATCTTTTTTATAATTTCTTTTATTGATATTATCTATGTGGTGAGACATTATTATTCACATGAGTGGATGAAAGTGTTAGTCACTCAGTCATGTCCAACTCTTTGCAATCCCTTGGACTGTAGTCTGTCAGGCTCCTCTGTCCATGGAATTCTCCAGGGAAAAATACTGGAGTGAGTTGCGATCTCCTCCTCCAGGGAGTCTTCCCAATCCAGGGAATGAATCCGGGTCTCCTGAATTGCAGGTGGATCCTTTAATGTCTAAGCCACCAGGGTGTATGCCCTACGTGTGTGTGTGTGTGTGTGTGTGTGTGTGTGTGTGATTAGTCGCTCAGTCATTTCTGACTCCTGGCAAACCCATGGACTGTAGCCTGCCAAGCTCCTCTGTCTATGGGGATTCTCCAGGCAAGAATACTGGAGTGGGTTGCTGTGCCCTCCTCCAGGGGATCTTCCCAACCCAGGAATTGAACCCAGGTCTCCTGCACTGCAGACAAATTCTTTACCATCAGAGCCATAGTCTGCAGCTAACTCTCTGTTCATTTCACTTTTCATCTAATACTTGTTTGGAGATTTTCTGAAAGGTTTGAACCAATAAGCCAACCAACTTTTGCCAATGGGCAGGCTGTTTTCATGTTCTACTTTAATCCATTAGATACAGTTTCCTTTATTTTTTTGAACCTCTTCATAATGGTAGATTTAAAATCTTTGTGTACTAAGTCTAACATTTGAATCTTCTAAGGGCATTGTTTGTTCTTGGCTGCTTTTTTCCCTACAAATGGTAGACAAAACTTTGTTATCTCTTTGCATGTCTTATAATTTTTGTTTAAAATTGAACAGTTTGGATAATGTAGCAAATATGGAAATAACTTTTCCCCTCCTTCCCAGGGTCAAATAGCAACAACATCCTATGAATGTGGCTTTTCCAGGACACTGCTAGACAAATCAGAGTACAGCAGTGATCTGGGAGTGGGTGAGGTGCTTCTGAACAGTCTGTCCTTCCAGAAGTTGCAAGGCTGCCAGTTTTCAAGATTGTCACAGAATTGGAGATAGAGGATTAAAACAGGTCAAGATAAAAAGCTACAAACTCTGCTATTTTTCTTGAATAAATGCTTCTCATTTTGTTGCATGCATTCGGTTAATTTCAGAGTTCTGAAGAAAAAGTTATTTTGACAGTCTTTGCCAGTATTTCATTGCTTGTGTGCTGCTGCTGCTGCTAAGGCGCTTCAGTCGTGTCCGACTCTGTGCGACCCCATAGACGGAAGCCCACCAGGCTCCACTGTCCCTGGGATTCTCCAGGCAAGAACACTGGAGTGGGTTGCCATTTCCTTCTCCAATGTGTGAAAGTGAAAAGTGAAAGTGAAGTTGCTCAGTCGTGTCCGACCCCTAGAGACCCCACGGACTGCAGCCTACCAGGCTCCTACACCCATGGGATTTTCTAGGCAAGAGCACTGGAGTGGCTTGCCATTGCCTTCTCCGCTGATAGATAGCAACACCCCTAATTTCCTCCCACAGCACAAAGTCAGCATGGATTTCAATCACTTAATGACAGCAGTAGGAAGGGCATGTGGCCCTTGTGGGTGGGACAATCAAAAAAATTTGTAAAATCATTTTACTAACAGAAGACATTAAAAGAAATAAAGTTTAAAAGTCTGGAAGTCATCCCAAAATTATAACAATTAGTTTGGTTAAAAAAAAAAAAAAAAGAATGGGCTTATAATTTACATATTCTGACTGAAAATGAAACCATTTCTTTTCTTCAACTAACAAAATCTTACTCTGGAAATCCTATTCTTGATAAATAGGATTTATATGTTCCTTCTTTTAAGTTTAATTCTGTCTTTCCTACTCAAGCACCCAAGAATTATCAAATATTTGGAATAGCGTGCTTGGAAAATGAGAAAACAAGAGAGGGACTGTAACTCACCTCCAGGCTCCTATTACCGCCTTGTCTTCTTCCCTGGTGCTGCCCCCCACCCCCCGGGGGCACTTGTCTTTTGGGTGCCTGAGGCTACACCCTGACAAACGATGAAATCCCCCCAACATTTTTCAGTGCAGTCTCACACACACCCTTGTGTCTGCTATCCTCAAAATGTTGAAATAAGATACTCAGTTCTGAACATCTGACCTTCGCTTCCTCTCTCTAAACTGGACTTCTCTTCTCTTTCAACCTCTACATTTCTCGCTTGGCAGGAACTTTTACACACATCACACCCACTCCTTCTTACCACATCTTCCTGATCTACTCTTAATGCAGAAAAATTTCAGTGACAGAAACCAGATGAACAAAAAGCAAACATTCATATCTTGAGATATGCTTCAAAAACTATAGTGTTCAAACTAGTACCAGTAAATGAGTTGTTTGATACTGTCATTCTTATCATCGTTATGAATTACCAGGCCACTTGCAGTGGTGTTAAAAAAAGGTTATTCCCTTTGAATGTTCATTTACTCATCTTTATTTCTATTTCTAGCCCCAACTCCAGCTGGTGACAAAAAGCAACATCTTAATATATTCCAAGTATTTCAGACATTGCAGTTGCAAACAAAATAATGATGTGATTTCTCTTCATGCCTTGCTCTCCTGGTGATCATCTCGAACTTAGGAGCTTATAAAGAGCCATGATAAGAGGCCCGCGGCTTCTGGTCAGCAGCACCTGCATCTGTTGGCTTCTGCTGAATTCTGTTATGTGCAGCCATTGGCATTCATGCTATCATTCCCTGAACCTTTATTTCTTTCAAGTTATAGGGACACATGATCTATACTGTGTAATACTCTTGTTAGCCTGTTGACTTTTTCACTCTCCACTAACTCATCATTCTTCGTGCTGGTGAGAAGGGAGTCTGACCATTTTAGAAAACGTATCTGTGGCTGGGGGGAAAGTGGTTAATGCTCTCCTAAGGTCTCTATACGCCTAACACTAATTCGCTTAGATGTGTAGCTGAAATGGAACTTCTGCATTTTTTTTCAATTAATCTAGAAGGAAATGGCAACCCACTCCAGTGTTCTTGCCTGGAGAATCCCAGGGGCAGGGAAGCCTGGTGGGCTTCCGTCTGTGGGGTTGCACAGATCGGACACGACTGAAGTGACTTAGCAGCAGCTTTCCTAATAATCCCTAATTTACTAGGTTGAACAGTAAAATAAACAAAATTTCTTGCACTTGTTTCTTATCAATACAACATCCTCTAGTCAATTTAAATATCGGGACGACACAAAGTTTAACTTCCAACACTGGCAGACTCACGTGGCCTTTTTAAAAATATTTAGACTCTTTCATAAAAGTGCTTGTCTTCCACTGTTACTCCACTCGCAACTCTTCTCCCCAAAAGGGGATTCAAGCATATGAGAGGGTCGACTGGGTCCTTGTAGCAGTGGCCAGAAAAGCAGTTAGACTTCATGTGCAGAAAATTTTGTTGAAGAAATATTATAAGTTATATTAAAAGACACATAAATAGAGCCATTTAACTTGAGTAGGATGCTTGCCGATAAAGCTGTAGTAAATCAGAACATGTAGGTGCCAGTGCATGGAGAGAGCCGTGGTGGAAAATGCTAGAAGAAGCAATATTTAAACTAAAAAGGAGCTTTACTTCCCTAAGGACACATAGTTAAGGATGATTAAAAAGAAATTGAAATACTAAAATATGCTAAGTGAAGAACAAATCATTCTAACACACAATTACACACACACACACACATAACAACAACAAAACTTGCAAAATATTTCTTGGAATCAGGAATTCAGGAGGAATGCTAATTGCAATAAAAATGTGTTAAGGGAGAGTTGCCAGAAGGCACATGAAGATCGCTAAAATTGAAAGTAAACTCCAGAGAGGCTGAGTAACTTTTTCTTCTCAGTGACTTATAAACATCAAAGAAAGTATCTTTAGGTCCTGTCAAAAAACAATTAATTTTTAATTGGAAATGAAGATATTTGTTGGATAGAGCTGATTCATATAGTTAAAGAACTGTCAAATTAAAGCGGGATTGAGATTATTCTGTCAGGCTATTTGAATAAAAGCTATAAAGAAATCACGTTTTCTAATTAAAAGTACAATTAAAAATATTAAAAACAATGGAACAGATCCTTGGGAATGTATATAAAAATTCAAGTATTTAACTCCTTATCAAGTCCTCCTGCTGTCTGAGTACATAATTTCCTTCAACAATGGTTAAAAATATCCAACCAAACAGAAAGCACCAGGGAGCTCAGTCTTCTGTACTGTGGGAAACTTGGTATTCCTTCAGTTGGGGGGAAGCTTATGTTTCCTCAAGTTGCTTATTGTCATTATCCCATTTTCATTGAAGATTTAAGCTCTTATCTGGACAGCAGAATTTGCTGTGGTCAGCATTGCCTTGTTTACTTTTAAATAACATCTTATTACCACATATGAGATTCAGATCATATGGAGAACAGATTACTACTTGTTTGCAACGTTTAATATTTTTACTAATGCTTTCAGTTGGTTTCATATATATATATATATATGGATGGGATGGGGCTTCCCAGGTGGCGACCCAGTGATAAAGAGCCTGCCTGCCAATGCAGGCGACATAGGAGACACTGGTGCAGTCTCTGGGTTGGGAAGATCCCCTGAAGTAGGAAGTAGAAACCCACTCCAGTATCCTTGCCTGGAGGATCCCATGGACAGAAGAGTCTGGCGGGCTGCAGCCCATAGGGTCACAGAGTCAGACATGGCTGAAGTGACTTAGCATGCACACAAGGATTGGACAGGAGCAGTGGTGTTCAAACACACACAGTCACAAAACACCTTGTTCAAACTAAATCTTACACAGACTCGTATATAAATGAAAGCAGACCTATATTAGTTTAATGAATGGGAGGCTAGGTGAGTTTCTAAACTAGATCCAATTCGCCTCCTTCACATCCGAAGGAGCAGTGAGAGATTCACAGAACCAATGTAAAATTACACAAAATCCAAGGTTCCTTTCAACATGAATGTTCTATTATTTTATTTAGTTGATTGCCCACCATTTTCAGATTCTGTATATTATCGTAAATTATAAGAAATCATATTTCCTAAATTCAACCTCCTCCTTTTAAAATAAACTGAGGTTTACATATGTTAAGTAACTGGCTCAGAGTCACACAGATAAGAAACTCTAGAGTCAGAATTTTATTCTGGTCGTCTCATTCTGGATTTAGTTCCCATCCACTTAGCTAAATCTTCACTATAGTTGTTGTTGTTTTTTTTTTTTTTGAGTTACTGGGTAATTGAGTTAGGGCATGGACTATTCCAGGTTTTACTGAGCATGACAAATTATAAAGCATAAATTTATAAATTACAAAATTGGAACAAATGTATTTATTTAGGAAGGGAAACTTATTCATTAGTCCATAAGGACTTAAACTAATGACATAAACTAAGGACTAAACTAAGATCATGGCATCTGGTCCCATCACTTCATGGAAAATAGATGGGGAAGCAGTGGAAACAGTGACAGATTTTATATTTTGGGGGGCTCCAAAATAACCGTAGATGGTGACTGCAGCCACGAAATTAAAAGACGCTTACTCCTTGGAAGGAAAGTTATAACCAACCTAGACAGCGTATTAAAAAGCAGAAACATTATTTTGCCAACAAAGGTCCATCTAGTCAAAGCTATGGTTTTTCCAGTAGTCATGTATGGATGTGAGAGTTGGACTATAAAGAAAGCTGAGTGCTGAAGAATTGATGCTTTTGAACTGTGGTGTCAGAGAAGACTCTTGAGAGTCCCTTGGACTGCAAGGAAATCCAACCAGTCCATCCTAAAGGAGACCAGTCCTGGGTGTTCATTGGAAGGAGTGATGCTGAAGCTGAAACTCCAATACTTTGGCCACCTGATGCAAAGAGTTGACTCATTGGAAAAGACCCTGATGCTGGGAAAGATTGAGGGCAGGAGGAGAAGGGGACAACAGAGGATGAGATGGTTGGATGGCATCACCGACTCAATGGACATGAGTTTGAATAAGTTCTGAGAGTTGGTGATGGACAGGGAAGCCTGGCGTGCTGCAGTCCATGGGGTCTCAAAGAGTTGGACTCAACTAAGCAACTGAACTGAACTGAGGAAGGGAAGCAAGGGCAATAAATTAAAAGTTTTAAAAGCTAGACAATTTCAAGCATCATCAAATCCAGAAAAACTGTACAGAATGTTTTAATTAATTGTATAAGTACATCTAGATAGTAGAGGACAGAGGAGCCTGGTATGCTGCAGTCCAAGGGGTCAGGAAGAGTTGCACATGACTTAGCAACTGAACAGCAACAACCACTATTATATTTGCTATTCTAAAATTTTTACTGCATTTCTTACATTTTTTTTTACCTCTTTGTATGACACCAATTTTAAGTCATTTTTGAAAGAATGAAGTCTTCTCTTGAGCTTGGCGAATAAAAATTTTTAAATTTGTTCTCAATAACAGAATTTAAAAAAAAAACATTAGAATTCCTGTCAAATTTGGGAATATCTAAATCCACATTTGTTTCATGCATGAGCCTTAAAATGTGAAAAGCTTTTCCGTGGATTCAGTTCTCTCTTGGTACATTTCAGAGTAGGTACCATGTGACTGCTCACATGATTCTGTTACTAGGCTGCCATATGGTGACAGTAATTCTGATCCAGTCAAGATGTTTTGGGTCCTCTCAGTGAATGATAGGGTTAATGCTGACAGTCATTCATACACAGTGAGCAGCAATACCTTGCGTGCACAGCAGTGACTAAGAATAAAAAATTATATCCCACTAGAACGAAATGAAATGTATCTTTAACTCAACTCTCCCTAAACTGGATCCACAAAGGGCCAGAAGCCACTCCAATGCCAGGCATCATGAATGTCAAGCAAAGAAAAGAAAGTCGGCAGGCTAAGAGAAAACAAGTGATTAAAGTTAAAATATCTCACTTTTGTGAATTTTACAGAAACTTATGACGCTGTGAATACATTTCTAAGGCCTCTCCCAGGGCTGTGAAAGGAACCTATGCTGATCAAATGACAGGCCTAAAGCTTAAGCTTCATTACCTTCAGGGCAAATCTACCTGTGAGTTCAGGTCTAGTTATTAAGCAAAAGAAACAATAAGAAGAAAATAGCATCAATAATCAGATGGGATTAAAAACGGAAGGCTTTGAATCTGGAGTGAAAAGAGGTAGAAATTTTTTTAAGGCATGAAGGAGGAACACAGAGCAAAATAAAGGCATCAGCCGGAATCAAAGACCATGGAGAAATTTGCTCAGGTTTATAATTTGGAAAAAAAAAAAAAAGGTCAGCATCGCAGTGTGGATTATCAGCTGGAGCAGAACACCAGCGAGTCTATTCCACTTGATTTTATCTGTCCTTGGAGTCCACACCTGGTGCACCAAGCCCGAGGAGCTCCTCAAGGAACCCAAAAACTTGCTGTAATTTGATGGCATTATGTTCGGAAATGCAAAAGCATTTTCAGCTAAAATTCCTGGGTTTTAGCAAGAATATAACATTTGCTCCAATGTTCTGTGAACCACAGATTATCGGGATAAAAAAAATCCAGTTGAAAAGGTCACTTTAATTAAAGGATGCACACACTCATATCCTTGGGCCTCCTTACTAACTTTAAAGGCATTATTTGCCAAAGGCACAAAATTATTTAAAACAGTTAAAAATGTGATTTTCCCCAAATGTCATTTATTTCTCTCCATTTTCCCTTTATGCTTTCAACTAATCCAGTATAAGATTATTTTCATGGAATCTAGTATGTACCGGAATTTTACTTGAATCACTGATTATTAATGTGCACATCACCTTCTGTCTGACTTCTCATCTGAATTGCCTAATCAGTTAAGGATGAATGAACAGAAAAACAATTTATTTTATTTGATCAACCAAATTCAGGTGACAAGTGTTGATCATTATCAGTTTTTCCAGAAATTGGGTTTGGTCAGTCATGAAATGCAGACACCAAAGTCACAGGATGGTTTGGGCTTTCTTTGCTATTCTTAAACACTGTTGAAAATTAAAAGATCAGTGACAGCAACTTTAACTCTTCTTTTCAAGCTTAGAAAGTATATATCATAAAAAATAGACAATTTTTTAAAATGTCTCTTCTTTTTGTCTGGAGAGAACGAGTAGGGCGTTTCCTCGTGGTGTGAAAAAATCAAAAGATACGTACCTCCAAGATAAAATAACAGATTTCCTATCAATTCTCAGGGATGTGACTAAAGAACATACTAAACTAATCTGCTGATTGAAAATTTTTAGGAGAAGCAGGTCATAAAACAAGTTTCAAAGAATTTAATTTATATTTCTTTAGGAATCCAACACCAAATTAGAGAATTTTGAGACTCTTCAGGGAAGGTACCTCATTAAAGAACATTTCTTTAACATCTTTCACAGACTTGGTTCCTAGCCACACAAAAAGGGCATAAGTCAGATCTCAAAATATTTCAAAAGTCACCTATAATCTCACTTTCTAAACACGCTCAGGTTCAATAAATAAGGTAACCATGAATTACAAAACTGCACAGAGGTTTGGAACATTTCCCTGGAGAAGGAAATGGAAACCCACTCCACTATTCTTGTCTGGAGAATCCCATGGACAGAGGAGCCTGGGGGACTATAGTCCATAAGGTTACACAGAGTTGGACATGACTGAATCGACTTAGCACGCATCTTTTATCCTTACACGTTTGAAAGAGCTGCTTCCAAGAGACAAAATTGATGTGATGGATTTCTCTGTAAGAGAGACTGACCAGCAATTTTGTCAGGAATCTTAATCATTCTCAACTTAATCACCTTACTTCTCTTCTTATGCTCGAAGAATGCAATGACTACTGTAAGGTCGGACCTCAGTGGCCATTCTGGCCTCTTCTCCTTCCCCCTTCCTTTTATCCCACTGGTGGAGAAAAACGCTGACTATTGTGCTCTGTTCCTTCATTCCCTCCCCGACTGCTGGAGTGTCCTTGATGTATCGGTTCCTGGTAGAAATCAACCCTCTCCTAACCTCCCCCTCCTGTCCAGAAACAGCAAGAACTATTCCACTGTGTCAGCATAACCTTGAGCAGACCAGGCAACCAACCCAGTCTTACCCCCCGGTTAACTGACCTATGAGGGACCACCACTCCAAACCTTGCCTTATTCAGGAAAAATTTCGCTGTTTCTTACTGTAAAGCTATATAAACTGCCTCTTGCCTTTGTTCGGGCGCGGACTTCCTTGACATCAGTTGCTTCGGTCTGGGAACCCCGCCTGGGAGCACCTGCCATTAAAGCTTGTTAAATTATCTTTTAGGCGTCTGAGTTCTTTTATCTAACATCATTGGGCCATTTTGACCTTACAACTACATGTTAAAATCAGAAGGCAAACAGTAGCTTCCACCAGTATTTGGATTTCTTTTTTGGTCAGCTAAAAAAGAGCCCATATTATCTGATCATTCATTCATTTTTTTATTCAGCAAATAGTTTTGTGCAATGATTAATTTTTAGATATTATTCTAAATATTGGCGTTTTTGTTGTTCATTAGTCGCTATGTCATGTCGGACTCTCTTGTGACTCCATGGGCTGTATCCCACAGGCTCCTCTGTCTTTGGGATTTCCCAGGCAAGAATACTGGAGTGGGTTGCCATTTCCTTCTCCAGGGGATTTTCTTGATTCAGGGATCGAACTCATGTTTCTTGCATTGGCAGGCATATTCTTCACCACTAAGCCACCAGGGAAACCCAAATATTGGCATCATACAACAAAGAAAAAGACAAATATGTTCCTTATCTTACACAACATAAAATACAGTAGAGAAGTCAGATACTAAAGGAAACATGACTGCAGATTGTAGGCTTCCCTGGTGGCTCAGATGGTAAAGAATCCACTCACAATGTGGGAGACCCTGGTTTGATCCATGGGTTGGGAAGATCCCCTGGAGAAGGAAATGGCAACTCACTCCAGTATTCCTACCTGGAGAATTTTATGGACAGAGGAGGAGCCTGGCAGGCTACAGTCCATGAGGTCGCCAAAAATTCAGACACTACTGAGCAATTAACACACAGCTATGGAGGGGCTTCCAAGGTAACACTAGTGGTAGAGAACCTGCCTGCCAAGCAGGAGGCATAAGAGTAGCAGGTTCGATGCCTGAGTCAGGAAAATCATCTGAAGCAGGGCACAGCAACCCACTCCAATATTCTTGCCTGGAGAATCCCATGGACAGAGGAGCCTAGCAGACTACAGTCCGTAGCAACGCACAGAGTCGGACACGATTGAAGTGACTTAGCACGCAGGAACACATGGCTGTGGAACTTCTATAAAACTACCCTCAAGGGCAGAGCACTGTTCTATGGAAAGTAGTAGAGAGGCTTACCTCGTCTAGTTGGGTCAAAAGTATTCCAGAAAAACACACTGGGCAATGGGGAAAGGGAGGATACCAGTGGTGAAGGTACAAGGAATTTCATGCCCCAAGGTCCAGAGTCAAGTATTCAAGAAAGACTGGTAAAGACGGTCCAGACAAATCAGAGCAGAGACGGCATGGAGGAAATGGTACATGAAATGAGGCCAAAGTCAAAGAAAGGTAAATCCTAGGGGCACTGTAAACTGTTAAGAATTTTAGACTTTGCCATAAGAAAAGTTAAAGTCATCCAAAGACTTTCATTACGAGTAATAGCTACAGGGATTTGCTTTTTTTTTTTTTAATTCACTCTGGCCATGCAAAGGAGGATGGATTAAAACTAATGCACTGAGATCAGTTAGAAGGCTATTACAGCAGATTGTACAATTTCATCTAGCAGGTCGAGTTTTTGAAATCAGTTTGGAATATATTTAGTGAGTTTTACACGTCAAGAAAAAAGCAGTATAATTCAATTTCAAGAAGACTCCTTCATTGGAATAACACTGGTATCCACCAGTATTATCGCTATCATAACAGGAGAGACTTCTTTCATCAGGATTGCTGACTAGTAAGACCACTTTAAAAATTTTCCAGTCCAAAGTAATTGTGACTACATTTCAGTTACTGTCAAAATGCTAGCCAGAAAAAAATAAAATATAAGAAATGCCGTACTATTGTCCTCTTTAACATATATTTTAGGGTGTACTCTTTCCTTATCTAATGTTAGGATCAAGGAAATAGACAAATTTCATTAGGTTGGCTCTAACAGTTCCATGACCTGAGGGGAAATAAATGCTTAGCAAAGTCACAGACAGTTACATGTGTCAGGTGGATAGATGAGTAGGTATTTACACAGGTGTAGACATAAATATATATATTTATTTATATAGCTGTATTTCAGTTTCTATCTGAAGCTTATATATCTACTTATCTGAAGTAGATGTATATATAAATATTGAAATAGATAACAAAATTTATACCTGTCTAATAGAAATCTATATGTTTGAAAAATATAGACATATCTGTAGTTAGCTACTGAAATATATTATTTTAAATATTTTAATTTTTTAAAATGTTATTTTTTTGAAACTGATAATAAAAATGACAATATGGAGAAAATCCTTTAGGTTAGACATTGAATAAAAGAAATACTAAAATGTATGATGTTGTCAATTATGTACTTCCTTATTTGTTTTATGGAAGGAAAAACTTTGACACTGGAATTGATTTTGTTTTTTTTTTTGTTTGTTTTTTGAATTGATTTCTTTAAACTGATGAAAGCTGTTGTTTTTGGTCCCTAAGTTATGTCCAACACTGCAACCTCAAGGACCCCAGCACACCAAACTCCTCTGTTCTCTACCATCCCCCAGAGTTTGCACACCAAGGTCCTCTGTTCTCTACCATCCCCCAGAGTTTGCTCAAATTGATAGCCATTGAGTCAGTAATGTTATCTAACCATCTCATCCTCTGCTGCCCCTTTCTCCTTTTTCCTTCAATTTTTCCCGCATCAGGGTCTTTTCCAATGAGTCAGCTTTTTGGATCAGGAGGCCAAAGTATGGGAGCTTGAGATTTATGATCAGTCCTTCCAATGTATATCCAGGGTTCATTACCTTTAAGATTGACTTGATTTCCTTGCAGTCCAAAGGACTCTCAAGAGTCTTCTCCAGCACCACAATTCAAAAGCATCATTTCTTCAGTGCTCAGCCTTCTTTACCACCCAACTGTCTCATCTGTACATGACTACTAGAATAATCATAGCTGTGACTCTATGTACCTTTGTTGGCAAAGTGATGTCTCTGCTTTCTAATACACTGTTGGTTTGTCATAGCTTTCCTTTCAAGGATCAATTGCCTTTTAATTTCAGTCACCTTCCTCAGTGTCTTTGGAGCCGAAGGAAATAAAATCTGTCACTATTTCCACTTTTTCCCCTTTTATTTGCCGTGAAGTGATGGGACCAGGTGACAGGTCAGGTGGCCTGGTATTCGCACGTCTTTAAGAATTTTCCACAGTTTGTTGTGAGCCACACAGTCAAAGACTTTAGCATAGTCAATGTAGCAGAAGTAGATGTTTTCCTGGAATCCTTTGCTTTTTCTATGATCCAATGGATGTTGGTAATTTGATCTCTACTTCCTCTGCCTTTTCTAAACCCAGCTTGACATCTGGAAACTCTTGGTTCATGCACTACTCAAGCCTGTTGGGTTTCGAGCATGAACTTGTAACATGCAAAATGAGCACAGTTGTATAGTAGTTTGCATATTCTTTGGCACTGCCCTTCTTTGGGATTAGAATGAAAACTAACTTCTTCCAGTCCTGTGGAAATTTGCCGACATGTTGAGTGCAGCACTCCAACCCACATCTTTTAGGATTTTAAATAGCTCAACTGCAATTACATCACCTCCATTAGCTTGAAGTGAAGTGAAAGTCGCTCAGTCGTGTCCGACTCTTTGCGACCTCATGGACTGAGTCCATGGAATTCTCCAGGCCAGAATACTGGAGTGGGGAGCCTTTTCCTTCTCCAGGGAATCTTCTCAACCCAGGGATGGAATGCAGGTCTCCCACATTGCGGGAAGATTCTTTACCAGTTGAGCCACGAGGGAAGCGCATAGTAATGATTTCTAAGACCTACTTAACTTCACACTGTAGGATGTCTGGCTCTAGGTGAGTGACCACACCAGTGTGGTTGTCTGGGTCATTAAGATCTTTTGTGAATAGGTCTTTTGTTTATTCTTGAGGCCTCTTTCAATCTCTTCTGCTTCTGTCAAGTCCTTATTGTTTCTTTCCTTTATCATGCTCAAACTTGCATGAAATTCTCCCTTGATATCTCCAATTTTCTTGAAGAGATTTCTAGTCTTTCCCATTCCATTGTTTTCCTCTATTTCTTTGCATTTTTTATTTAAGAAGGCCTTCTTATCTCTCCTTGCTATTCTCTGGAACTCTGCTTTCAGTTGCGTTTATCTATCCCTTTCTCCGTTGCCTTTAACGTCTCTTCTTTCTTCAGCTATTTGTAAAGCTTCCTCAGACAACTGTCATTTTGCTTTCCGGCATTTGTTTTTCTTGGGGATGGTTTTGGTCACTGACTCCTGTACAATGTTATGAACCTCTGCTCATAGGTCTTCAGGCATTCTGTCTACCAGATCTAATCCCTTGAATCTATTTGTCACCTTCACTGTATAATCATAAGGGATTTGATTTAGGTCAAAAGGGATCTTGACTATAAGATTCCTTATAATCATAAGGGATTTTGACCCCCAAAATAACCTGAATTTTGCAATAAGGAGCTCATGATCTGAGCCACAGTCAGCTCCAGATCTTGTTTTTGCTAAGTGTATACAGCTTCTCCATTTTCGGCTGCAAAGAATATTATCAACCGGACATCAGTGTTCGCCGTTTGGTGATGTCCATGTGTACAGTCATCTTTCATGTTGTTGGAAAAGGCTGTTTTCCATGACTGGTATGTTATCTTGGCCAAACTCTTTAAGCCTTTGCCCTACTTCATCTTATATTCCAAGGCCGAAGTTGCCTGTACTGCAGGTATCTCTTCACTTCCTCCTTTGCCATTCTGTTCCCCTCTGATGAAAAACGCATCTTTTCTTGGTGCTTGTTCTAAAAGATCTTGTAGACCTTCCTAGATCTGGTCAACCTCAGCTTCTTCAGTTGGGGAATAGACTTGAATTACTGTGATGTTGAATGGTTTGCCTTGGAAACAAACTGAGATTATTAAGATTGCACCCAAGTACTGCATTTCAGACTCTTTTGTTGACTATGAGGGCTACTCGATTTCTTCTAAGGGATTCTTGCCTTACACTACAGTAGATATAATGGTCATCTGTATTAAATTCACCCATTCCCGTCCATTTTAGTTCACTGATTCCTAAGATGTTCACTTTTGCTGACTCCTGCTTGAGCACATCCAAAATATCTGATTCATAGACCTAACATTCCAGATCCCTATGCAATATTCTTCTTTTTACTTCATCAGACTTTCCTTTCACCACTAGACACATCCACAGCTGAGCATCATTTCACTTTGACCCAGCAGCTTTATTCCTTCTGAATCCATTATTAATTGCCCTCTGCTCTTCCTCAGTAGCATATTGGAGATCTCCTGACCTGAGGGGTCATCTTCCAATGTCATATCTTTTCCCTTTTCATGCCATCAATGGGATTTTCCAATCACAGATACTGAAGTGGCTTGCCATTTCCTCATCCAGCAGACCACATTTTGTCAGAACTCTCCTCTATGACCCGACCATCTAGAGAGGCCCTGAAAGGCATGGCTCTAGTTTCATTAGTTACACAAACTTCTTCACCACAACAAGACATAGATAAGTATTGAAATTTATATCTATTTATTTGATCAAAATATATATTTTTGCATAATATATAAACATATCTGTAGATAGCTATCAAAATATAGCTATATAACTATTTTAATTTTTTAAAATGTTACTTTTTGAAGGCTGGTAATAAAAATGACATACTTTTATTTCTCCATATCTGTTTGGTTAGGCTTTGAGAAAAATAATACTGCACTGTATGATTTTGTCTTCCCAGGTGGCACTACTCACAAAGAACCTGCCTACCAAGACAGGAAACACAAGAGACATGGGTAAGATCTTCCATCCCTGGGTAAGGAAGAGCCCCTGGAGTAGGAAATGGCAGCCCACACTCCTTGGTGGCTCAAACAGTAAAGAATCTGCCTTCAATGCAAGAGACCTCATTGCATGCATATGTGTGTATTTATATATTTTCCTTTCTTGTTCTTGACAGTTATCTCCTACTGGAAGATAAGCAAATAAAAGTGAGGTTTTATTATATTCTGTATTATTTGTTGTTCAGTCACTAAGTCATTTCTGACTCTTTGTGACCCCATGAACTGCAGCACACCAGTTCTGTCTGTTTTCTGTCTTTCGCTATCTCCCTAAGTTTGCTCAAACTCATGTCCATTGAGTCAGTGATGCCCTACAACCATATCATCCTCTGTCATTCCCTTCTCCTCTTGGCTTCAGTCTTTCCCAGCATCAGGGTCTTTTCCGATAAGTTGGCTTATCCCATTAGGTGACCAATGAACAGTGCTAAGATGCTCAATATATTATTTGTGGACTGGGGTCGCGGAGAGTTGGACATGACTGAGTGACTGAACTGAACTGAACTGAAATGCCTTATTTTGAAGGGTTTCCCAGGTGGCTCAGTGGTAAAGAATTTTGCCTGCCAATGCAGGAGATGCAGGAGACATGGGTTTAATCCCTGGGTCAGGAAGATCCCCTGGAGAAGGAAATGGCAGCCCACTCCACTATTGTTGTTCAGAAAATCCCAAGGCCAGAGGAGCCTGGTGGGCTATAAGCCAGGGCCTTGCAGAGAGTCAGGTGTGACTTAGTGATTGAGTCCAATGAATTATTTCACATGTTCCTTAGCTATTTCTGCTGCTAATAAATCCCCCAAATTGTTTTCAGACCTCATGACTATCAATTTGTGTAAAGCAAGTGAATTTTGCTTTAATATTTATCATCACCACATTGCAGTTACATCTTCTCTGTATACTTTCTTGATGCTGTTATTCAGTTGCTCAGTCATGTCTGACTCTTTGTGACCCCATGGACTGCAGCACTCCAGGCTTCCCTGTCCTTCACCATCTCCTGGAGCTTTCTCAAACATATGTCCATTGAGTTGATGCCATCCAACCATCTCATCTTCTGTCATCCCCTTCTCCTCCCACCTTCAATCTTTCCCAGCATCAGGGTCTTTTCTAATGAGTCAGCTCTTTGCATCAGGTGACCAAAGTATTGGAGCGTCAGCTTCAGCATCAGTCCTTCCAATGAATATTCAGGACTGATTTCCTTTAGGATGGACTAGTTGGATCTCCTTGCAGTCCAAAGGACTCTCAAGAGTCTTCTCCAAACCACAGTTTGAAAGCATCAAATCTTAAGTGCTCAGCTTTCTTTATGGTCCAACTCTCACATCTGCAAATGACTGCTGGAAAAACCATAGCTTTGGCTATATGGACCTTTGTCTGCAAAGTAATGTCTCTGCTTCAACGACTACCCAAATTCATAAAGGATAAATCCAAACCATTTTTTGTTATAATTATTCTCAGAGCTGTCTTCTTTCTAATACACTAGAAAGCTATTTTTATAATACATGCAATTCTACTACAGTATAAGACTTTATAACTTCATTTACTATAACATCAATTAATTAAGGACTATGAATTGCATTATCTCATTAATACTGGTTACTATGTTATTTAAAAAGGATGTTAGGACTTATGGGTAGTAAAACTTTGTGCCTTCTGTTTTTATAAAATGTGTAGTAACAATGATAAGCTGCACTGTGTTAATATATTGACCATGGTTTTAGGAAAAGAAAGGCCATATTCTTTATTATCAGAACTGGCTTTTTTCAGTGACATGGTAAGATTTAGAATTATGGAGTTTTGCTACTTAAAATAATTCCATATTGAAGTTACTACAGGAAAAATAAAAACTCCATTATTTTGAGGATGAATTTTTCTAAATCTCAGTCTTTCTCTCCTCTGGAACAATGATTTCATAAAATTATTTTCAACATTGTGAGGTTCTTAGGAACAAATCTTTGTCATAGCAAGAGTATATTCTGAGGAAGTAGCAGAACTAGCCATGCTATCACAATTTGGGTCATGACAATTACTTCTTAAGTACTCCCTTTTACATTTTTACCTCCATTTTATATCCCTGGAGTGTTTCCTTCTCCCTCCATGGAAAGAAATGAATACGTATAATAAGAATAATTAACATTTGAACGGCATTTTGACATTTTCAAAGCAGTTTCACTTACACTGCTTTATGTAACATAGTAACAGCACTGTAAATCCAAAGAGCTGGTTTTCTTATTATTTAATGAACACGAGCAGCCTCAGATTTCAAGATAATACTGATAGTATCAGTGTCAGATACGGCTTAAGCCAGGTATCATCTTCCTCTGTCCTGCCATTCCACATGAGAATAGAGAAATAATGCTTTTTAAAATTGACTGTTGCTTATGGTTATCTTTATTTTTCATAATTTATGAATGCAGCAATAATGAGAAACCAGTAATATCTGCTGTATTTTGTACTGCAAATATTCATTTAAGACTGAAAAGTCAGTAAATATTAATGTAAGAATTATGAAAAAGTAAATTTTAACCTAAGTTAACAAAATGACTTAATCCTTGACAGACTGAATTCAGTGCAAGCATTATTTAATTAAGCTTATTACTGAGCTAGATATTCAAATAATTGAAGACTAAGGGAACATAATAAAGAAATATAATCAGATTTTTCTGGATGAGTAAATCACAATATTTTCATCTAGTACTGTCATGTGGAGCTAAATTGGAAACAGAAGCAAAAAAAAAAAAAAATGCCTGTTGCATGTAGATTTACCAAAATACCTCCTATATTTTGAGCCAAGTGGAAAATGTTAATAAAAAGGTCTATAATAAAACCCATGAGTGAATATAAAACCCTGAATTGCCTAATCTGTTCACACACCATTGTCAACCTTCATAAATTCACCTAGTATGGACCTGACCACCCAGTGTTCAGAACTGTGAGCAGATGGAAAATAACAGTACTTGTCATTGAATGACAATGCAGAATCATAAAACAGATCAAGAAAACACATCTATTTAAAATTCTGATATTTTGTTCATCATAGATTTTTGCATTTGTTTTTATTTTTCAAAATTTTTGCATTAAAAATATTTTATCATGACTACTGAGATTTTTGGCACATGCTCTGGCACCTCCTCTGAATCCCAGCCCTGTCTCCAGGTACGTTGATGAGTATCACCGAAAAAACAAGACTGAAAAACTGTAACTATAAATTGAAATAATCTACCTCAAAAATGAAAAATGCATGTTGTAGTACACCAGACATATTAGGCTAATGAGTTCTTAAGTCAGACTTCCAAATCTAAACTTTAACTTCACCCTTAAGCAACATCACAAGGATGATTACTGTAGCCTAGTTCATAGAATATGCCTCTCAACTGGGAGACTGCTGTTAGAAATACTACAGATACATTACACGGAATTAACTCTATAACCATAAAACTGGCAACATTTTCATGATATAGAAGGTAATTGAGAAAAGCAATCCAAAGTGCATCAATAGTGTCCCAATATTGTAAAATAATAATAAATCTTTCTGATCATATACATATCTATACAGCAATGTGTTGGTATATTTTTAAATCATATTTAAGGAGAAAAGGTGGAAAGAAACCAAATTTCTAAATGACAGTTTACAATAAATGTCCATACAAAGCATGCATGTTTTGATTTCACTTTATAAAAGCATAAATATATTTGAATATGGTATTAAAGACATACTTGAATGAATTGTCACAGAAATGTTAATGGTGATAATATAAAATTTGTGGGGTTTAAGGTAAATATGTTTTATGCCTAATGTTTCCAAATAACACTGAATTTTTTCACAAAGAGCATGCATTATTTCTGCCACCAAAAATTTAAAATATTTTATAAGATCACATAACAGCTACTGAATTTAAGCTTCAGAAAATGACTTTACAGATTTTGTTTAAAATGACAGACTGAGCATGGGCTGTGATTATCTTAGTAATAAAAAATAAACATTAAATACTTAATTATATACTCTGTTGAAAAGCGAAAAATATTGTGTGTGTGGTGCAGAGGCAGAGAACTTGACACTGGCTGTCCACGGGAAACGTCTCTCAGAGAAGAATACTTAAGGGTAAACAGAAGTATGAGCAGGAGCCACCCATACATTTTTGCAGCAAGAATAGTTGGGAAAGAACTGCTCAAATAGAAATAAGCTTATTTTCCAACCATTCTTATCACAAAAACATGGCTGGCTCTTCCTTCTATTTCTGCCTACCCTTAAATATTCTTCTCTGGGAGAAGTTTCCCATGAACAACCAGTGTCGGAAGCCCTGCATACTGCCCCCCCGCAACAAAATGCATTTTTTCTTTTTCAACAAGAGTATATAATAATGCACTAAATCTTTTATCTTTTATCACTAAGAAGGATTCTGGGAAGGGAGACCCCAGAGTGAGGGGATACATGTATACATATAGCTGCTTCTCTTGTCCAGCAGAAACTAACACAGTATTGTAAAGTGACCATGCACTAATTTATAAAAAGAAAAGAAAGAAGCACACGTGCAAAGGTCAGAAATCCCAAGGAAGAGAAGAGAAGCTGACCAGAGATTGGAGCACCAAAGAAGAATGAGAAGAGCTTAACTTTCCAAAGGATGGGCAGGGCCAGGTCCCCCAAGTCACTCATGGACTTGTTCAGTTTAGTTTTCTTTTTATTGTTTTGTTTTTAGTTTAGATTTTATTAGAAGAGAAATGGTACATCAGTAAATAGTTTTAACTGGAGAACCAACGCAATTCAGTTTGTGTTTTGCAAACAGCATTCTACCAGCTGTGTATATAACAGACTGAAAGGCAGAAGTAGCAGACTCCAAGAATCTATAAAGGAGGCTATCACAGTATCCAGGCGGCAAGTTGATCAGAGACTGATGTCAGTGTGAATGGAATGAAGCAGAAAAAAATCAATGTGTATTTTGGAGACAAACCTAGACAGACTTACCAACATGTGGTGTAAAAGGGACAGAAATTATTAAATATAATAATGCTCACATTTGTCACTTCAGTGAATCTTGATCTGACTTATGGTGAGAGAAGGAAACGGAAAATAGCTTTAGAGCCATTGACAGTGAGGCAGGTGGCCAGTAAAAACCGAGAGTTCTATTCTGAGTATGCTAAGTAGGAGATGCCCAACAGGACAGTTCACACGCGGATGCAGAGCACAAAGAGTTCTACTCTGAGTATGCTAAGTAGGAGACGCCCAACAGGACAGTTCACACGCGGATGCAGAGCACAAAGAGTTCTACTCTGAGTATGCTAAGTAGGAGACGCCCAACAGGACAGTTCACACTCGGATGCAGAGCACAAAGAGTTCTACTCTGAGTATGCTAAGTAGGAGACGCCCAACAGGACAGTTCACACGCGGATGCAGTGCACAAAGAGTTCTACTCTGAGTATGCTAAGTAGGAGACGCCCAACAGGACAGTTCACACGAGGATGCAGAGCACAAAGAGTTCTACTCTGAGTATGCTAAGTAGGAGATGCCCAACAGGACAGTTCACACGTGGATGCAGTGGACAAAGAGTTCTATACAGTTCAATACGTGGATGCAGAGCACAAAGAGTTCTATTCTGAGTATGCTAAGTTCAGTTCAGTCGCTCAGTTGTGTCCGACTCTTTGCGACCCCTTGAACCACAGCACGCCAGGCCTCCCTGTCCATCACCAACTCCTGGAGTTCACTCAAACTCATGTCCACAGAGTCGGTGATGCCATCCAGCCATCTCATTCTCTGCCATCCCCGTCTCCTCCTACCCCCAATCCCTCCTAGCATCAGACTCTTTTCCAGTGAGTCAACTCGTCGCATGAGGTGGCCAAAGTATTGGAGTTTCAGCTTTAGCATAAGTCCTTCCAATGAACACCCAGGATTGATCTCCTTTAGAATGGACTGGTTGGATCTCCTTGCAGTCCAAAGGACTCTCAAGAGTCTTCTCCAGCACCACAGTTCAAAGCATCAATTCTTCGGTGATCAGCTTTCTTCACAGTCCAACTCTCACATCCATACATGACCACGGGAAAAACCATAGCCTTGACTAGACGGACCTTTGTTGGCAAAGTAATATCTCTGCTTTTTAATATGCTATCTAGGCTGGTCATAACTTTCCTTCCAAGGAGCAAGCGTCTTTTAATTTCATGGCTGCAATCAGCATCTGATTTTGGAGCCCAAAAAAATAAAGTCTGACACTGTTTCCACTGTTTCCCCATCTATTTCCCATGACCAGATGCCATGATCTTCATTTTCTGAATGTTGAGCTTCAAGCCAACCTTTTCACTCTCCTCTTTCACTTTCATCAAGAGGCTTTTGAGTTCCTCTTCACTTTCTGCCATAAGGGTGGTGTCATCTGCATATCTGAGGTTATTGATATTTCTCCCAGCAATCTTGATTCCAGCTTGTGCTTCTTCCAGCCCAGCGTTCCTCATGATGTACTCTGCATATAAGTTAAATAAGCAGGGTGACAATATACAGCCTTGACGGACTCCTTTTCTTATTTGGAATCAGTCTGTTGTTCCATGTACAGTTCTGACTGTTGATTCCTGACCTGCATACAGGTTTCTCAAGAGGCAGGTCAGGAGTATGCTAAGTAGGAGAGGCCAAACAGGACAGTTCAACACGTGGATGCAGTGCACAAAGAAAGGTCACTGTTAATTTCTTTTTGTAATTTCCCAATGGCTGAAAATTTATCTCATTTCACAAGTTTATAACCTTTGACTTAGAAATTTCACTTGCAGAAAGTTCTAGTTAGGGAATAAAAGTGTGGTCATGAGTTCGTTTACAATGATTGTATCACACGTAATAGCAAAGAAACTCGGTGAATGTGCACAAGTAAGAAACAATAAAGAAAAGTCCGACAGGATTTGGTGACTTGTTAGTTTTCAAGCTAGGAAACAGGGTTTCAGAGTGATTCTTAGGTTTGCAACCTGTTTTGGGTAAGTAATAACTGATACAGAAAAAAACAGGAAGTTTGAATAGAAATGTGGGTTGTTTTTATTAAACATTAATATTGAAGTCCTAGTGAAAATTGTCCACAGAGTCTTAAAATTGTGGGACTTCTATGAGTCAAGATTAAAATTTGAGAAAGAAGCTAAAATTATGAAAAATCAGAAATTTTTAATTTCCAGATCCACAACTTAAATATATGAATTTGATTACTCAAGTTCTTCTAAATAATTTATAAACTTCCCTGCAACTTTAGCATACTGAACAATATTAAACTTTAAAAATTAATTTAAAATATTCATTGAGTTTCTGCATTGTGGGTCAATGTTTAAGGATTTTTAAAATATTTTTTAATATTTATTTTTAATATTAATTTAATATTAATATTTAATATTGGTAAGTATATGTTTTTTCTTGGTTTATATCCTTTTATGGAATATCTACTTCAGCTTAGACTCAGAAAAAAAAATCCTATTCCTGAGTAAATATGTTCTTATCCCTCTTAGTGGGGATGTAAATTGGTGCAGCCACTATGAAAAGCAGTATGAAGTATCCTCAAAATTTTAAAAATAAATTACAATCTAGTCCAACAATTCCACTTCTGGGTATTTATCAGAAGAAAATTAAAACACTAATTTCAAAAGATATATCCATCTCTGTGTTCACTGCAGCACTTTTTGCAAGACATAGAAACCACCTAAGAGTCCATCAATAAATGAAGAGATAAAGAAGGTGTGGTATATTTGTATTGTTGTTGCTGTTGCCCTTCATTTGCAAAGTCGTGTCTGACTCTCTGCCACCCCATGGACTACATCACACTAGGCTTCCCTGTCCTTCACTATCTCTGGAGTTTGCTCAAACTCATGTCCATTGAGTCGGTGATGCCATCCAACCATCTCGTCCTCTGTCGTCCCCTTCTCCTCCCGTCCTCAATCTTTCCCAGCATCAGGGTCTTTTCCAGTGAGTCCACTCTTCACACCAGGTGGCCAAAGTATGGATCTTCAGCTTCAGTATCAGTTCTTCCAATGAACCTTTAGCTTTGATTTCCTTTGGGATGGACTGGTTTGATCTCCTTGCTGCCCAAGGAAATCTCAAGAGTCTTCTCCAGCACCACAGTTTGAAAGCATCAGTCTTTGGCTTTCAGCCTTCTTTATGCTCTAAATCTCACATCCATACATGATTGCTGGAAGAACCATAGCTTTGACTATGTGGACCTTGGTAGACCAGATGCCATGAAATTAGTTTTCTGAATACTGAGTTTTGAGCCAGTTTTTTTCACTCTCCTCTTTCACTTTCATCAAGAGGCTCTTCAGCTCCTCTTCACTTTCTGCCATTAAAGTGGTGTCACGTGCATATCTGAGGTTGTTGAGACTTCTCCTGGCAATCCTGATTACGGTTTGTGATTCATCCAGTCTGACATTTTGCATGATGTACTTTGCATTCAAATAATCAGGATGACAACATACAGCTTTGATGTATTCCTTTCCCAATTTTGAACTAGTCCATTATTCCATGTGCAGCTCTAACTGTTGCTTCTAGACCTGTATACAGGTTTCTCAGGAGACATGTAAGGTGGTCGGGTATTCCTATCTCTTTAAGAATTTCCCACAGTTTGTTGTGATCCACACAGTCAAATATTTTAGTGTAGTCAGTGAAACAGAAGTAAATTTTTTTGAAATCCCTATTCTATATATGGGTGTGTGTAAATATTTATATGAAGTAGAGTGAATATCACTCAGTCATGTCCGACTCTGTGATTCCATGGACTATACAGTCCATGGAATTCTCTAGGCCAGAACACTGGAGTGGGTAGCCTTTCCCTTCTCCAGGGGATCTTCCCAACCGAGGGGTCAAACCCAGGTCTCCCACACTGCAGGCGGATTCTTTATCAGCTGAGCCACAAGGGAAGCCCAAATATTTATTTATTTATTTATATGTAAATAAACAATGGAACATTCAGTTCAGTTCAGTTCAGTCACTCAGTCATGTCTGACTCTTTGCGACCCCATGAATCAGCACACCAGGTCTCCCTGTCCATCACCGACTCCTGGAGTTCACTCAAACTCACCTCCATCAAGTCAGTGATGACATCCAGCCATCTCATTTTCTGTCATCCACTTCTCCTCCCGCCCCCAATCCTTCCCCGCATCAGAGTCTTTTCCAGTGAGTCAACACTTCGCATGAGGTGGCCAAAGGATTGGAGTTTCAGCTTTAGCATCAGTCCTTCCAATGAACACCCAGGACTGATCTCCTTTAGAATGGACTGGTTGGATCTCCTTGTAGTCCAAGGGACTCAGTTCAGTTCAGTTTGTGACAATGTGAATGCACCTAGAAGATACTGACCTAAGTGAAATGTCAAAGAAAAGCAAATCTTATGTGATTTCATTTTTATGTGGAACCTAAAAAACAAAACAAATGAATAAACCAACCAAACAAAAACAAAGTCATAGATACACAGGAGAAACAGGTGGTTGACAAGAGAGATCAGTATGGGAAGGAGAGAAATCAATCTGTGAGGGAGATTAAGAGGCCCAAGCTTTGTTACAACATAAATGAGCCATGGGTACAAAATGTACAGTGCAGAGAATATAAGTATGTAATATCTTCTTGTAGTGACAGATGACTAGGCTCATCATGATGGTCATCTTGTGTGCCAAGGTCACTTCAGTCGTGTCTGACTCTTTGTGACCGCGTGGACTGTAGCCCTCCAGGCTCCTCTGTCCATGGGATTCTCCAGGTAAGAATACTGGGAAGGTTGTCATTTCCTTCTCCAGGGGATCTTCCCGGCCCAGCGATTGAACCCGTGGCTCTCATGTCTCCTGCACAGGCAGTGTGTTCCTTACCGCTGGTGCCACCTGGGAATTCCTGTTTTTAGACACATGTGGGTATAAAGCCACTATGTTTTGTACACGAACTAACATAATGTTGTAGGTTAAAAAAAATAAAAGAGAGGGGATGTCTAATATTTTGTTGTAGAAAGACCCTGCAATGTGTTTGAGCACTCAGCATATCTAAATTAACTCCATAAAGAGACCCTTTACAGAGCAACACTTCGACACCAAGACCGAAGTATGAAACTGTTTTGTAATCTAATAAAATGCTGCTCTGTGGCTCCCCAGGAGGTGCTAGTTCTAAAGAACCCTCCTGCCAATGTAGGAGACACAAAAGATGCATGCTCGATCCCTGGGTCAGAAGGACCCTCTGGAGAAAAATATGGCAACCAATTGCAATATTTTTGACTGGAAATTTCCATGGACCATGGAGCCTGGCAGGCTACAGTCCATGAGTTGCAAAGAGTCAGACATGACTGAGTGACTGAACACACACACATACACAAAATGGTGCTCTCATCGCATTTTGGCCTTTGAATCTTGTATTCCAGAGCTTTACAATGTTCTGGATAAACCAATGAAAATGTTATTGTGGCAATAATACGATTTTTTAAATTTTTTTCTGTACTTGGAAGTGGATATGTAGTTAGATGTGCCAAGTTACTTGGTAAGGCATATCTGAAAACAATACGTTGTCTGAATAAGTTACTCAGTGCTGTAGAAACTGATTTAGAATTTCCAGTTCTTCAATAAAGTGTTTCTAACAATTTTAAAAATTCTCTATTTTTATTATTTTTGGAATTCTAGACTGCTTTTATGTGCATTCAATTATTAGTTTGCTCAATATTCTCTAAGTTTTCTTTTAACTAAGCATGTCATGTGTATTTTGTCATGTAACTAGTCTTTTTTTGATACCCTTCTACCTTATATTGTCATGAAAAAGCATAAGGGTGATTGCAGACTGCCTGTCACTATCAGCCTCCCCTTCTACCTTTTGTAATAGAATTCCCTGCAAGTTTTAGCTGTGCAATAGCCGCCTCCCTTGCAACTGACTGTGTTTACAAGTGTAAACTCTTGCTAAAGTATAGTGAATGAAGGGGATGTGGATAATTCCTGATTACATGCATAAAGGGGAGACTGTTTTCCCTCCCCTTCCACGCTTAATTTCTCCTTGCAGATACATATGGAGGTAACCCTATCTTTTTCCACTCATATATATATACGAGAGATGGCACAGTAACATGATAAAAGCTAATTTAGCTACTGAATATCTTGCTGAAGCTGAAGCTCCTGCCAGCCTAAACTTCTCTAGTCCATTATACAAGCAAATAAAATAAAGCTTAGATTATATAATTCACTGTATCTTAGGATCTCTTTGTTAGAGCAGCTAAACCAGTTCCTAAAAACAAGATGCTTCAATTAAGGAAATACACATAGTTCAATCATCAAATATTGATCTCCATATAATACATTCTGGATTTTGTAATTGTCATAAGACATTGTCACTGGTTAAAAATTTCTGCTTGGAGAAAACTATAAATGAAACCTCATCTAGTTTAGGAGTCTTCCCATATCTTTGTTGTTTGACTCAATGTCTTACTAATTCTACTATGCAGAGATTCCTTTACAGATTTATATTCTGACTTAAAGTGATTTAAGTAAAGATTGACTATTGGATAAAGTATACATTTTTTTAGTAATTTAAAAACATCATGACTACAGCTTTAAGTTGTTAACAACATTGTTCTAGAAGAATATATTGATAATTCAAGAACATAGTCAATTTTTACCCTCATGATAAAAGTCACTCTGCTACAAATTAAGTCATGGATCATATCCGTATACCTTTTATAAAGTATTTCATTTTCAGATGGTATTGATGGGCACTGTTTCTTGATAAAGCTAGAGCCGAAGAAAATGTACTATAAAAAGATCTTTGTGCTTTTTCTTTCTGTTGTTTTACCTATGATAATGTATTTATGTATTTAGGTATCATATTTTAGAAAAATATAAAATTAGTTTTGGAAATGAGTTTTATAATACTATTTGTGTAAAAATAACGGAGTATAAAAACAGTTCAAAATAACAAAAGCTACTTATTTTTTTTTAAACCATTCATCCACCCTATGTCTTTTGATTGGAGTATTTATTCCATTTACATTTAAAGCAATTGTTGATAGGTATGTAATTATTTGGGTTTCTTGGGTAGCTCAGTTGGTAAAGAGTCTGCCTGCAATGCGGGAGACCCCAATTCGATTCCTGGGTTGGGAAGTTTCCCTAGAGAAGAGAGAGGCTACCCACTCCAGTGTTCTTGCGCTTCCCTGGTAGCTAAGATGGTAAAGAATCCGCCTACAATACAAAGACCTGGATTCAATCCCTGGTGGGAAGATCCCCTAGAGGAGGGCATGGCAACCCACTCCAGCGTTCTTGCCTGGAGAATCCCACGGACAGAGGAGCCTGGCGGGCTACAGTCCGCGGGGTCACAGAGTCGGACACGACCGATTATTTACAGCTTGCCCTTTATAGTCTGATTGGCTTTTTAGCTCTACTCTTTCCCTGTTTCCTTTTATCTTCCATTGTGATTTGATGCCTTTCTTTAGTGTTGTTTGTGATTCTTTTCCTTTATTATTTGCAGGTTTCTGGTTGCCATGAAGGTCATACATAACAACCTCTGTGTACAACAATCTGTTTTCAAGTTGATAGTCATTTAATCTGAGTGCACTGTCAAAACAACAACTTTCTACTGCCCTCCCCCATCATTTAATGCTTTTGGTGTCTTATTTTGCATTTTTTCTTTTGTGTATCTCATAACTATTTTAGGTATAATGATTTCACTAGTTTGTCTTTTAAATGTCACACTCGATTTATAGATGGTTTACTGTATATATGCTTTTATCAGTAAGGTAGTCTTCTTTCTTTGTTTTCTTATTTCCAGTTATGGCCTGTTCTTGTCCATCGAAAGTCCCTCAAGTTCAGTCTCCTCAGGATCCACCAGCAACACCTCTGCTAGCACTGCAGCGCCAGCTTGGGCTGCAGTTCTTGGCAGGCGGAAGCAAGGCGGAAAGCGGCTGGACTGGGAGCTGATGGGAGCAGAGACGGAGCAGTGGGCAGCCTGTGGGGCTGGCCTGGTGTACCCAAGCCTTCTAAGATGAACAGCGAATTCTGTTTGTCAGAACACTCCCTCCATTGCACTGAGGGCACATGCATCTTCAGTGGGACTCAAAATTCTGGGAGAAATGCTTTCATGAAAAGCTGGCAATAATTTCTTTAAAATCTCTTTGTTTTCCTTTTTGCTGTGTTTCAGAAAGACATCAAGCAACTCTGAATGACTTTGGTAGAGAACAGTTTGACTGCCATTTCCTGAACAAAGGCTTTACTGCAAAGACATTCTGGACCAAAAAAAAAAAATTAATGAAATTTCTTGTTTTGATGATCAGGATGCTTTCCATGTGGCAGACCGGGAAGACATTCAAAAGAAATAATTGAGAGGGTTAAAAGTTCTTCAGCTGGTCATCCCCTTTAATGCAGTCAAGTGCAATGAGAGCAGAACCACAGTGAAGACCTGCGCTTCCACTGGAATAAGATTTGACTGGGCCAACATGACTGGAATACAGTTGGTGCCTCCAGAAAGGATTATCTATGTGAATTCTTACAACCAAGTGTCTCAGATTAAGTATGCTGCCAATAATGGAATCCAGATGATGACTTTTGATAGTGAAGTTGAACTGATGAAAGTTGCCAGGGCATATCCAAAGGCAAAGTCAGTTTTGTGGGTTGCCACTGATGATTCCAAAGCAGTCTGCCACCTCAGTGTGAGCCCCAGAGTCAAAACTAGCAGGCTTCTTTAAGAATGCGCAAAAGAGCTAAGTATTGATGTCACTGATGTCAGCTTCCACATGGAAAATGTCTGTAGTGATCCTGAGACCTTCATCCAGGTCATCTCTGGTGCCTGCTGTGTCTTTGACACGGTAGTTGGCTGAGCTCAATGTATTTGCTGTATATTGGTGGCAGCTTTCCTGAATCTGAGGGTGTTGTGGTTTAGCTGTGGTTGCCTCAGGCAGGCTGATGGGTGGGATTGGCTCCAAGGCTTACTCTCAACTACTGCTAGTGTGCAGCTGGGGTCACTGGCCCCCCAGCATGGTTGTCTGTCAGGCCTGGCTTCTACTGCCGCAGGTGTGCTGATGACACGGGACTGGCCCCTGGACTGGCTGCAAGATCTGGTAACACCTGTACCGGAAGTCTAGTGCAGGGCTGGCATCCCAGAAGCCAGGCGCTACTCTGGAGGGAGATTCGCGCTGGCAGAGGCTCCCACTAAGCAGAGAGAGGTTGGCTCTCTGGAGCAAGAGCCACATGGAAGGGGCACTGGTCCTGGTCAGCGTGGCCTGCCTGGTGGAGGGGGGTGGGAGTCACTTTCGAGGCCAGCGTGAGTGGTGTGGTGGGGTGGTCCTCAGAGGAATTCTGTGCTAGGGCCAAGCACACAGTTCCCTTGATGGAGAGTGAGAAAAAGGTGCCCACCAGCACGAAGACAGCTAAGTGAATGGACTGATCAAAACGAAACAAACCAAAAAAAGGAGCCTGCTGGCATTTTTGTCCCTGGAGAAAGTGCCACCAGATCGCTGCCTTTCTGGCTCACTTCCTGAAATTAGCAAATGGATCTCTCCTTCATTTGACTGTTTTTCAAGCTATCGCCCCTGTGCTGGGCATTGAAGCGAGTTTACGTATGAATCAAGAGCAAAATCTGGGCTTCCTACAGCTTTCAGGCTCTCCTAAATATACACCCCATGGTTTTCAGAGGCAGAATTATGGGGACTCATCTTCCAGTGTGAGTTTCCTCAGGGAAGGATCCCAGCATGGGGCCAGTTAGAGGTCTCACTCCTTGGGGGATTTCTGCAGCTTTCATAACCCTCCTGTACCTGGGATGTGGATTCTGACGCAACCACATCTCTGACCCTCCAATCCCTCCCAATGTGGCCTCGTCTTTATATTCTTAGTTGTAGGAAATCTGTTCTGCTAGTCTTCAGGTTGTTCTCAGAGATGGTTGTTTTATATGTGATTGCAGTTTCAGTGTGTCCATGGGATGATATGAGCTCAGGATCTTTCCACTCTGACATCTTGATCCAGACACCCCAGTATCTCATTTTTAAATTCACCTTTTTAAGTTACTGGTTACACTAACCTTTATTTATAATGTATTTTTTAACGCATGCATTTTTTAAAATGTGAATGTGCTTGTGAATCAGTGTTGATTTTTATTTGTTTTAACCTTGTGATTCCCCTTCACTCATTTCTTCCACCCCCACCTTTCGCCTCCACCAGCCACTAATGTGTTGTCTGTATCTATGGGCTTGTTTCTTGTCTTTTGATTTGTTATCTTTGTATCCACATATAAGATAGATCAGGAGGTATTTGTCTTTCTCTAGCTGACATATTTCACTTAGCACACTACTTTCTTGAATCCAAGGCATGAAGAAGAATTCTCTTATTGTTGCTTGTGTTGGGATGTATATAGGAGTTTTTTGACATATTAAAAATATGAGCACTCACTTTCATTTGTAAGTCTTATTTTATCACTGGAGGTAATAAGGGTAGCCCAGCTCGCTTTCTTGATCACAAAAGGCTCCAACAGCCAGAAATGCATAAGTAATTTAGGAAACAGATTAGTGGTAGCTCTGGCACAGCCATGATTCTTGGAAGAAATGGACCAAATGTCATGGGTTAACTGCAGAAGGTGCTATTCAGAGGTCATCAGAAGCTGTCTAGAAGAGCAATTTTCATACTATGGCAGATGGAATGGATATTCATCCAGCAACCGAACCTTAAAAGGCATGACAGAAATTTGTCCCATCTCCAAGAAGAAGGCAAACATGGAAATCTGCATTCCTTCAGCTACCATCCCACTCCTGCTTCACAGAGCCACAAGGACAGAACACTCACAGCCAAGAGCCCTGTCTCCCACTGCACCAAGTTGCCTTTCATCAGCCAACACTTAACACTTTAATTCGGCTTTATATAAGAGCTAGAAGAATAATTTCTGAATCAGTCCATATTTTTATATCTTAGGAAAATTCCAAAAACATATTATTTGGGCTTGTTTTTTTTTTAAGTATAGCTTTTAGATTAATCTAAAAAAATAGTCTTCTACTTCATTTAAATTAACAAAGGCCACTTGGAATTCTAAGATGTTTGAAGGATCATGCACTGGAAAGGATTACGGCAAGTACTGTTAGAACTGATTCTATGCTTACTTGGAATTCAACACTAACCTTTCATAATCTATGCAAATAAACACCCAATGAAACCAGGCAATATGGTGCACTCAGTTTGTACTATAAAACTTAGAGTTTAGCACCTTGTTAACTACAAAGGAAAAAAGATTACTAGAAACTTTTAAAAAAGTGAAAGAAGTAATGAGTGCCAAAAGCCTTCCTCAAATTGTATAAAAGATTTATAGCTTGATCCTGCTAAATGATAACTGGCAGGCTATTAAATTGTGTGGGAAATGAGATATGCTATTTTCTGCATAATGTAACGTGCGTAACAATGAAGGTGTTTGCTTAACATGCTTCTGTTTTAGTTCTTGTTCACTCTCTTTAACTCCAGAAAGTTTATTTAATGTAAACTCTTAAATTGATATTATGCTGACAATCATTATGTATTGCTATGAACTGATTAAGCACTAGTCTCAGAGTAAAAAGTCTTTACATACAATACCAGAGTATTTATTACTTTACTGTGTAACAACAGGCATCTGTCTTTGGACAGATTCTCCAGCTCCCCAATTTATCTTAATAATTGCTATAACTTGCTATTGAGCATAAGCTTCATACAGTTTCCCATGATACCTTTGACAACACCACACAGTGACAGTAATTTTGATATACTATAATCCATTTCATCAAAAATACTTATTGAGGGTTGAGTATTATCTAGATCCATTCAAAGAGCTTTACTTACTTAATCTTCTCATGAACCTAAAGCCTAGATCTTATTATGAACCCCTCTTAGCAAAAGAGGAAATTGAACCAGAGGGATGTTACATAACTTATCCGAAGTCCAGACTGCTAAAGTGTGGAGTCCATATTTTATGTCAAGCAGTTTGACCCAAGAGAGATCAAGCCTAGGGCCAAATGAATAACACTCTTGGTATACTCTATTTACCTTCTGAGGATCGGACACTACCCTAAGCACTTGATACACAATAACTCATTACATTTTGTATAAAAACCTATTATACTTCACTAACCAAATTGTAAAATTAAATATATATATATAAGTTTAGTTACATGCTCATCATAATATAATGCAGTAATTAGTGAATCTGAAATTCATCTATGTGATTCAAAGCTTATGTGATTGACAAGGAGAATGAATGGCCAACTTCAGTTTACTCCAACTTCATGAGATGTATTAAAGAGAGAAATCACAGCTCTTTATCCATGCCAAACATTTTTTTTAACTTAAAAAAATCAAACTGCTTGGCATAGTAAAAGGAAAAATAGACAAATGGGCTAGGAATGAAAATATGTCAATTATACAGACTTCAGAATTCCAAACTCTAAGGATCTTGAGATCCTTCTGATCAGCCTGAGCTTATTTAGCAGGAACAGTGGCCCTGGGAATCCAGTCAAGTCTCCAGGCAAAGCCCCTGGTGTATAGGAACTTGAGAAAGGAAATGGGGAAGCGTAAGGGAAGAACGTCAATAAGTGTCTTTTGTGTCAATCAAAGCACCGTCTGCTGCACTCTGCAGATGTACAAGAAATCAGATGTATCTCCACATGTAGTCAGTTGTCAGTTATTCCAGGTAGCAGGGTGCTCATAATGGGAGATACCAATGTATCTGTTAACTTTGGCCAAGATGGTCACCTTATCACTGTTACCTTCAGCCGGCATTCTGCAATTCCAGTTGACATCAACTCACCCACTGTTGTGAAGGGTTTGCTTTCCTGTTGTTTCCCACTAGGCACTCTCCATATTTATTTTCTATTTTCAGATTTATCGAAATGTACATATATGCGTTTTGCTCAGTCACTCAGTCGTGTCCAACTCTTTGCAACCCCATGGACTATAGCCCACCATGCTCCTCTGTCCATGGGGTTCTCCAGGCAAGAATACTGGAGTGGGTTGCCATGCCCTCCTCTGGGGGATCTTCCCAGCCCAGGGATCAAACCCAGGTCTCCCACAAGGCAGGCGGATTCTTAACCATCTAATATGTATGTACACACACAAAAAAGTCTTATTGAATATTCAAAGTTAGCCAGACAGACCAATGATAAAAAAAAAAAACAAACAGTTGATTAGAAAAGAAATAGTATTGATAATCAAGTTTAAATCTCAGAAATCAGATGGTGCATAAACAATTGCTGATAAATCTCCATTAACTTGCCTTTTGGAGTAAGCTGATTTTTAAGAAAATGTCCGTGTTTGCATGCTAAGTCACTTCAGTCGTGTTCAGCTCTTTGTGATCCCATGGACTGCAGCCCACCAGGTTCCCTTATCCGTGGGATTCTCCAGGCAAGAATACTGGAGTGGATTGCCACGCCCTCCTTCAGGAAGATAATGCTCATCTGCTGGTCAATCTGCCATTAAACCTCATGGGTGCAGAGGCTTCCTCTAAACTTGACTATCCAGATACCTCCCCCATACAAGGGGTCACAAACTTGTTTAGTTCTGTGCCTTAGACTTCAAAGTAAGTGATTTTCACCAAATTTTAGATCTTGGACCACTTCCCTACCCTAAATGCAAGTGGAAAATAAGCATATTCTTCCTTTTATTTTTTTCATTTTTACTAGAATTCTAGTAAGGAACTATGTTTCTAACTCATAAATGCTATAGAAAGTATGCTTCTGAATTTGATCTTTGATAGAGAAACGAAAAGGAAATGACAGCACCATGATTTTCTGTTCTTTTATTTCCATAACAAACTGAAACCCCAATCAAGATTAAAATTAAATTTGTCAAAAGGCATTACTTAGCGACATTCTTTTAATATATACCCCCTACAAAAACTATTTGCGATAATAAACCACAAAGACATATCTATGTATGTGTCTGATTACAAGTATATTTTATCACATACACTTAAGCTATCCTGGAAATAATTATGAACCAAATGAGTTATTAGTTGCCAAAACAAGTGGAAACTCTTCAGCTTCATTTGTAAAATGACGGTGATTGTGTTCACCTTAAAGAGCTATCGAGAGAAGTAGGTGAGACCATGTGTGCAAAGTGCTTACTGTAGTGCTGGCACGCATTAGGCACACGTGAGGTTAAGGGCTGATACTGAGCAGGACTGCTACCCACACCGGAGAAGGCACTGGCACCCCACTCCAGTACTCTTGCCTGGAAAATCCCATGGACGGAGGAGCCTGGTAGGCTGCAGTGTCTGCTGAGAGTCGGACACGACTGAGCGACTTAGCAGCAGCAGCAGCCGCAGCAGCTACCCACACACTCTCCTTAAGAGTGACTGAGATCAGGACTTCAAATATCACTGAATGTGAACAACCGCTACGCATGCATTTCTGGACTATAAATGTCTCTCAACTTTAGAAAAATATATATATATAACATAACAACTGTACACCTCTACCTGGACATTTCTAAAGCATGTTCAGCTCAGTGTGCTGGAAATAAAGTAGAACACTTTCATCAAACCAAATATAATTCACCTCCATTCAAAAATCTGTGTTGTCCTACATTTCCTCTATGTTACATCACACACCTCTTGTCTCCTGGTTCTGTTGATTCAACTTTCTAACTAAACCCCATGCCCCTAGCTTCTTCTTCATATCGCCACTGCCACTGGTGTAGTTCAAGCTCTGATCATTTCTTGCCTGGATTCCGCCTTTTTCATTGGTTTCTCAAATTCCATGCATGCCCCCTTCAGCATATCTTCCACGCTGCCATCAAAACCTTCAAATGCAAGTCTGACCATTTTGCTCACTGATAAAACACTTCAGTGACTCCCAATTACACACTAGAGACCAAATTATTTAATATCTGGATCTCTTGGAAGACAATAAATAGCACCTTCTTACCTGCCAAATTGTGAAGGTAATAAGAAATAGATAACTAAAGCACTCTTTTTATTACTAATGAAGCTATGATTATTTTATTACTTTAAAAAAATTTTTATTTATTTTATTCATTACATTTTATTATTTTTATTACTTTGTTACTAATGAAGCTTTCTCCATAATCAGAAAAACTATCCCTCCCAGTCCTAAGTATTGCTGAACAAGAGTATATTTCCCCACCTGGAGAGGGTGCTCCCTTCTGGAAGCATATTTCAAGTGGAAGAATGGGTTCTCCTAGGAGTTTTACAGTTCCAGGTCTTACATTTACGTCTTTAATCCATTTGAGTTGACTTGTGTGTGTGTTTTAAGATAAGTGTGCGATTTCATTCTTTTGGATCTGGATATCCAGTTTTGCTAACAGCATATGTTGAAGAGATTATCCTTTGGGTACTCTTGAAGACTTGTGATGTATGCCTGAGTTGATTGTGGGGCTCTCTATTCTGTTACATTGATCTACGTGTCTGTCTTTATGGCAATGATTCCTTGAATATGATACCAAAAGCATAGTCAACAAAAGCAAAAGTAGATTAGTGGAATAACATGAAACCAAAAATCTTGCATAGAAAAGAATGGTGAGCACAATGAAAAGGCAAACTATGGAATGAGATAAAATATTTGCAAACAATTTATCTGATAAAAGATTAATATCCAAAACACATGAGCAACTCCTCCAACTTAATAGCAAAAAAAACAGAGGCACCAATTCAAAAAACAAAATGGGTAGAGGACTCAAATACACATGGGCAATGTATGTAAAGATATTCAACATCACTAATCATCAGAGAAATGCAAATCAAAATCATGAAGAGATATCACCTCACACTTGTTAGGATGGCTGCTATGAAAACAAAACAACAAAAAAGAAATGACAATCATTGATGAGAATGTAGAGAAATTGTATACTGTTAGTGGAAATGTAAAATGGTGCAGTCACTTTAGAAAACAGTATGGAGAGTCCCCAAAAGATTAAAAATAGTGATGCCACATGATCCAGCAAAGTCAACTATGAGCATTTATCCAAAACTAATGAAACCACTAACTGAAAGATGTAGCTGCATTCCCATATTCATCACAACACTAATCACAGGTAGCCAGGATGTGGAAACAATCTACTACCCATCAATGGGTGAATGGATAAAGAAAATGTAGTACATATATTAAATTAAAATATATAGTATGCATACTAGCTCTGAAGAAAAGGAAGAAAATCCAGTCATATGTGGCAGCATGGATTAGTTTCGAGGATATTATGCTAAATGAGACAAACCGCTCAATGAAGGACATACTGCATGATACTACTTATACAAGATGTCTAAAATAGTCAGACATATAAAAGAAGAGAGTAGAATGGTGATTTCTCGGGCTGGGGGAGGAAGAAGTGGGGAGTTGCTTTTCAGCAGGTACAAAGCTTCGGTTACGGAAGATGAGTAGACTTCATATATCTGCTGTACAGCACTGACAACTATGATTGACAATGTTGTATTGTGCACTCAAAAGCTAAAGAAAATAGATCCCACGTCAAGTGTTCTTATTATAGAGAATAAAAGCTAAGTTGAAAAGAGGAAAAATGATGAAGATATGCCAAAACTTCCCTTTAAATATTTCCTATTTTACCTCTCAGAGAGGTGGTTCCCAACCCCCTAGAGTGGAGTGAGTGCTAAGGCCTGATCCATCACCTAGTGGGGCCCCTTTCAACTGGAAGAAAGATCAGTTCTGCTCTTCCCTAACAACAAGACGGGCAGAGCAAGGCCTTTTTGATCTAACCTGTAGCAGTTACTCTGTGGCCTCATCCCCTGACACTCCCCATCACCCAGTTTAGCTAGGTCCTGCTATCAATCCCAAACTGTGTTTCATAGATTCTTAATTGGTTTCAACCCCTGACCCCCACCCCCACCCCCCGCAAAAAGCAGGATAATAGAGGAAATTCTGTGATAAAGCAATTTTGAAAAAATGCTGACTCAAACAGTGTTATGTTATTCACTGTTAGTATTTTAAGATCTTTTACTGTGCTAACCGGCATTATGACTTTCCAAGAAGGAGACAGACGATACACCTGTTTCCAGATCTTCTTACAGGATGTTTCCTGAGGCGTACTTTGGAAAATGATACTGTAGTAAAAACATCCCGTTCACAGTTCGAAATGTATCTTGTTCTCTCTTGTGTCTAAACCACTGGACACGCTGTCCCACTGCTTAAATGCACTTCCTTCCCCTCCTTAACCAACTCCCCATGGCCCTTCAAGATTCGATCTGAGAATCACCTCTTAAACCTTGTCAGTCCTTAGACTTTCCTCCTTATTTTCCTCTTACGTGTTTCTTTAGAGCTTCGGGCTCTCACAACTATGTCACTGTTCTCTGTGTTACCGTTGGTTTTATTTGATTTTCCAGAATTGAAGATACAAAAGTTAAGAAAATATTTTATCTTTGTATCTTAGATCAAAAACTGTTAGGCATTTGATAAATCACTACAGAAAGAAGAAGGCACTTGGACTTATTTGGGTGTCAGTTCCAATTTAACGTGACGCTCTGCGCCAGTCATCCTGAATTCCATTCTCTTCAGCCCAGTTTCTCGTCTCTCTGGTCTTTTCATGTACTGTCTCTTCTTTCTGGAGTGCCGTAAAGCTTCTGTCTCCTAAACTCCTTACTTATTATTCATGCCTTTTCATCCTTCTAAGTTCTCCCAAAATGAGATAAGATGTTGATTTTTGTACAAGTCTCAAAATACAGTTTATCTCTCTCCAACAGGTTACTGCTTGTTTAATTGCATACTCTATCTAAATACAGGGACCGTGTCTACCTGGCTCACTGATGTGTCTCCATTGCCTGACACGGTACTTGACACAATGTAGGTGAGCCACAAGTAGTCATTAAATGAATGAACAATTAATTATGTTTCTCACCCAGACTCCAGACAACATTCTGGAATTTTATGACATTTATTTCATCAATGTCCTGCGACACTGTCTGCTTTTAGGTAAGTAAGGTGATAGGTGAATATTTTACTTTTCTTTTTTCTTACTCCCAATGCTTCTGTCCATAATTTGTTACCTGCCTGTTGGGACATGATTTACAATTCAGTGCCTACCTCCTCCATGTCATTTTGCAGTCTTCCTCTACAAATTATAGCTTAAAGGTCCCTCCGGTTAACTAGAGCATACAAAAGGCTGAGAAACTCTACAAGGGCCTCTTTCCGTTGGCATTAAAGTAGAAGGTCAGACCATATCCAGAAAATTCATGTGGAAATGGCAGTCTGATATATGCAAGCCACTCCAGTACTCTTGCCTAGAAAATCCCATGGATGGAGGAGCCTGGTAGGCTGCAGTCCATGGGGTTGCTAAGGGTCGGACACGACTGAGAGACTTCACTTTTACTTTTCACTTTCACACATTGGAGAAGGAAATGGCAACCCACTCCAGTGTTCTTGCCTGGAGAATCCCAGGGACGGGAGAGCCTGGTGGGCTTCCGTCTATGGGGTCACACAGAGTCGGACACGACTGAAGTGACTTAGCAGCAGCAGCAACAAAACAATTACAGATAAGCAATTTTCTTTCCCAAGAGACTTGTAAAGCGTTTTCTCCATGTCACCTCCCACTATTTTTACTATTGTAATTATGTAACTATTACTTAACACCATTGTATCACGATTGGTCAACAGAAAAATAGTAGAACTCTGTATCACCAAAACTAAGATATAATAGAAAAGTCTGTAATCACATGGCAAAATCCAAATGCATATCAGAATTATCTTAAAATTTTTTTAAAAATACAAATGCTCAATATTTCTTTTTCTTCTCTGGAACTCCAGGTGTGTTTCTAATGAGCTGCCTGCCAAGTCGCTTCAGTCGTGTCTGACTCTGTGCGACCCCATAGACGAAAGCCCACAAGGCTCTGCCATCCCTGGGATTCTCCAGGCAAGAACACTGAAGTTGGTTGCCATTTCCTTCTCCAATGTATGAAAGTGAAAAGTGAAAGTGAAGGCGCTCAGTCGTGTCCAACTCTTTGGGACCCCACGGACTGCAGCCCACCAGGCTCCTCCGTCCGTGGGATTTTCCAGGCAAGAGTACTGGAGTGGGTGCCATCGCCTTCTCCATGTTGTGGTAAGTAACTAACATTTTCTGTCCAATTAGAGAGACCGTCAACAAGCCAAAGAGTAAGTAGCTAATCAGCCAAGCTAGAAACATGTGTGAGCATATCACCCTAAACCACATTTTAAACAAACAGACCACATACAGGAAAGCTACAGAATATCCTTCTTAACAAAGGTGAAGGAAATCCTATTTTTATATCTATTCTCCTTGCATCTAGTGTTTATTGGAAATTGTTTTGATATTATTTTAAATGAGGAACACGGTTAGGCTAGAAAACTTAAAAGAGAGAAAACTAATAGGACCCAGTTTCCTGAAACCACAATGGCTTCCACAAAGCAGAAATATACTGCTTTATTTAACCTTGAGAACTTATGTTGTTATTGTTTTTTCTTCTGTTTTAAAAGGGCTTCCAAAAAACATAAAAAAATAAAAGGGCTTCCCTGGTGGCTCAGTGGTAAAGAATCTGCCTGCAATGCAGTTTACCTGGATTCGATCCCTGGGTCAGGAAGATCCCCTGGAGGAGGGCATGGCCACACACTCTAGTATTCTTGCCTGGAGAATCCTCATGGACAGAGGAGCTTGGTAGGCTGTAGTCCATAGGGTTGCAAAGAGTCTGACATGACTGAAGGGACTAAAAACCTAGCATATGTTCATTAATGAAAATTTGGAAAACTAGAAATTATCTGAAAACTCACTATAGAAATGCTAAAACCATGTAAGAGTATAATCATGTGTAGATATTTGGAATATGTATAGAATAGGCAGCTTCGTGGGCTTCCCTGGTGATTCAGCAGTAAACAATCTGCCTGCAATGCAGGAGACCCGGGTTCAATCCGTGGGTCGGGAAGATCCCCTGGAGGAAGACATAGCAACCCACTCCAGTATTCTTGCCTGGGAAATCCAATGGACAGAGAAGCCTGGTGGGCTACAGTCCATGGGGTCTTAAAAGAGTACATGACTTAGCAACTAAACAGCAACGAAACAGCTTTGCATAGAGGGGCTGCTGAGAGTTATCAATCTACAGCCTTCTTGACAAGGAATATACAAAACTGTGAATTAAGTAAAATTGTGTTTACCTCAATTTTCAAAAGACCTCCTTAGTCTTCTTCTTTAGCTGAGGTTCAATAATTCTTTCCTTCCATAGTTACACTCATATCTTCATCCACTCATGCTGCAGCCAGCTCCAGATTCTCCCCACATTGGGCCACCCTGCATATAACTTTTTCTTTTCAACATAAAAGCTTTCTACAAGGAGGGTATAGAAGGAACGTACCTTCTATAATGGAGATTATATAACAAAAGCCCATCACAGCTATCATATGCAATAGTAAAAAAAAAAAATAGTAATAGTAAATAGAAGCTTTTTATCTCAGATCAGAAACAGGACAAAGATGTCCACTCTCATCACTCCTATTAACAATACTGGATGTTTTAACCAGAGCAATTGGGCAAAAGAGAAATGAAATAGATCCAAGCTGGAAAAGAAGTAAAGCAGTCTCTGCTGAATGTAAATCTTATGCAAAAAAAAAAAGTCTTAAAAGATTTCACATACACACACACACACAAATGACAGCACTAATAAGCAAATTCAGCAAAGTTATAAGATACAAAATTAACCCCCCAAAATTGATCGTGTTTCTATACACTATCAAAGAGAAATCTGAAAAAGAAATACAACTCTATCACTTAAAATTACATCAAAAATAATAAAATACTTGGGGATGAATTTAATCAAGGAGGTGAAAAATCCATACACTGAAAAATATATTTTGAAGAAAGAAACTAAAGAAGATTTAAATAAAAGGAAAGATATTCCACGTTCAACAGATTGGAAGAATTAACATAGCTAAAATATCCATAATGTCAAAGCAATCTATAGATTCAATGCAATTCCTATTTAAATTTCCATGACATTTATCACAGCAATAAAAAAATTAAATTTTTGCTCTACTCTGATGCTGGGAGGGATTGGGGGCAAGAGGAGAAGGGGACGACAGAGAATGAGATGGCTGGATGGCATCACCGACTTGATGGACATGAGTTTGAGTGAACTCCGGGAGTTGGTGATGGACAGGGAGGCCTGGAGTGCTGTGATTCATGGGGTCGCGGAGAGTCGGACACGACTGTGTGACTGAACTGAACTGAGCTGAACTGATAGAAGGTATATCCCTTCTATACCCACCTTGTAGAAAGTTTTTATGTTGAATTTTGTCAAATGTTTTTTTCCGTAATCTATTGAGATAATCATATGATGTGCATCCTTCATTTTGTTAATATGGTGAGCTCCCCTGGTGGCATAGAGAGTAAAGAATCTGCCTGCAGTGCAGGAGAACCAGATCGGGTCCCTGGATCAAGAAGATCCCCTGGAGAAGGGAATGGCTACCCACTCCAGCATTCTTGCCTGGAGAATTTCATGGATAGAAGAGCCTGGTGGGCTACAGTCCATGGGCCCGCAAAGAGTCAGACACGACTTGAGTAATTAACACTTTCACAGTTTTCGTTACTGTGGTACATCGTGTTGATTGGTTCACATGTGCTGAGCCATCCCTGCGTCCCAGGGATGAATCTCACTTGACTGCATTGCAGGATCGTTTTAGTGTGCTGTCAAATTCAGTCAGTAGTACTTTGTTGAGGATTTTTGTGGTCTGTTTTTTGTCAGAGACACTGGCTTGTAATTTTCTTTTCATTTGACATCCATATAGTCTTGCTATAAAGTCATGCTGGATGTATAAAATGAATTTGGGAATGTACTCTCCTCTTCCATTTTTTAAAAGAGTTTGAGAAGTATTGGTGTTAATTCATCAGAATTCACCAAAGAAATCATCTGCCCTTGAGTTTTCTTGCTAGGAGCTTTCTCATTATTGACTCAGTCTCCTTACTGACTATTGTTCTACACAGATTTTCTATTTCATCCTGATTCAGGCTTGTTAGGTTGCATGCTTCTAGAATTGTATCCATTTATATTAGGTTATCCAATTTTTTGGTGTATAATTATTCATAATAGTCACTTATGACCCATAGTATTTGTGTTATCTGTTGCAATATCCATTGTTACATTTCTGAATTTGAGACATCTTTTTGTCTTAGTCTACCTAAAGTTTTCTTATTTGTTCATCTTAAAAAAAAACAAAAACCACTAAACTCTTAGTTTCATATATCATGTTTTTGTCTGGTCTCTATTTCACTTATTTCTGCTCTGGCTTTTGTTAACATTTCCTCCCTTCTACTTTGGGCCTAGTTATTTTTCTAGTTCCTTGAAAAGCAGAAATAGGTTATTTGAGGTCTTTCCTTTTTCTTACTGAAATTATTTATTATAAACATATCTCAGAACTGCTTTGGGGCATCCCATGAGATTTGGTGTGTTGTGTTTTCATTCCTGTTTGTCTCAAGATATTTCTTAATTTCTCTTTTGATTTCTTCTTTGATCCATTTGTCTTTAGTGATGTGTTTTATTTAATTAGAATTAGAACTAATTCTTTCCATTAGTTATAATTAACAGAGTATGACATTAATTTCAAGTGGACAACTCAGTAATTAATATACTTATGTATTATGAAATGATCCGTGCACCATGGCCAGTTATTATCCTGCAACATATAAAGTATTACAGTATCATCAATTCCATTCCTGATGTATACATTATGTCACATAATATAATAAATGATTCAATTATTTTAGATTTGAAGGTTTATACCTCTTAATCCATTCACCTATTTTCTCTGTCCCCCTACCACCCTTCTTGGGACTTCCCTGGCAGTCCAGTGGTTAAGACTCCACACTTTTAATGCAGGGAGCCCAGGTTCAATCCCTGGTCAGGGAACTAAGGCTCCACATGGTATGAACCCCCCTGCCCAAATATGGGCCAACTATGACACATCCCAGTCAATCCTAAAGGAAATCAACCCTGAATATTTATTGGAAGGATGATTGCTAAAGCTGAAGCTCCAATACTTTTATCTGAAGCGAAGAGCCGACTCACTGGAACAGGCCCTGATATGAGGAAAGACTGCAGGCAGAAGGTGGTGACAGAGAATGAGACGGTCGAATGGCATCGTCTACTCAATGGACGAGAGTCTGCGCAAGCTCCAGGAGAGAGTGACGGTCAGGGAGGCCTGATCTCCTGGAGTCAGTGGGTCGCAAAGAGCATTTGAGCAACAGCAGCAACTCTTCCCCGTGGCAGCCACCAGTTTATTCTGTGTAACTATGGGCCTGTTTCTGTTTGGTTTGGTTGGTTGTTTGATTTGGGTTTTCAGATTCCACAAATAAGTGAAATCATATGGGATTCATTTTTCTTGGTCTGATTTATTTCAATTAACCTAATACCCTCTAAGCTTCACTGGTGGCTCAGATGGTAAAGAATCTACCTGCAATGTAGGAGACTAGGGTTCAATTCCTGGGTGGGGAAGATCCCCTAAAGAAGGAAATGGCAGCCCATTCCAATATTCTTGCCTGGAGAATTCCATGGACAGAGGAGCCTGGCAGACTACAGTCCCTGGGGTCACAAAGAGTCAGACATGACTGAGTGACTAACAGTTTCAATACCCTCTAAGTCCATCCAAGTTGCTGCAAATGCCTGAGTATTATTCTATTCTTTTTATTACACAGAATAGCAGAATTATATTAGATAATAGAATAAAATTATTATATTCTATATATATGTATATGCATATACATATACGACTTCCCTGGTGGCTCAGACTGTTAAGTGTCTGTCTACAATGTGGGAGACCTGGGTTCAATCCCTGGGTGGGGAAGATCTCCTGGAGAAGGAAATGGCAACACATTCCAATTATTGTATTCTATATATATGTATATGCATAGATATATACATATGTACGTCACATCTTCTTTATCTATTTTTTTGTTTCCATTTGCTTGGAATATTTGGAGTAATTCTTCCATCCATTCACTTTAAGCCAATGTGTTCTTAAAACTGAAATGAATCTCTTGTAGAAAGTATACAGTGTGTGTGTATTTTTTTTTTTTTTGGTTTATTCATTCTATGTTTTATAATTGGAAAAGTTAATCTATTTAAAATAAAGAATTATTACTAGGTAAGGGTTTTCTGTTGTCATTTCGTTAATTGCTTTCTGATTTTTTTAAATTCACTTGTTTCTTCTTGCTTGCTGTTCTGCTTGTGATTTGATGATTTTCTGTAATGACATACCTTGATTTCTTTATTACTCCTTGGAAGAAAAGCTATGACCAACCTAGACAGTATATTAAAAAGCAGAGACATTACTTTGCCAAGAAAGGTCCATCTAGTCAAAGCTATGGCTTTTCTAGTAGTCATGTATGGATGTGAGAGTTGGACTATAAAGAAAACTGAGCACCAAAGAATGGGTGCTTTTAAACTGTGGTGCTGGAGAAGACTCTTGCATGTCCCTTGGACAGCAAGGAGTTCAAACCAGTTCATCCTGAAGGAAATCAGTCTTGAATATTCATTGGAAGAACTGATGCTGAGCCTGAAGCTCCAATCAGTTGGCCAACTGATGCAAAGAGCCGATTCATTAGAAAAGACCCTGATGCTGGGAAAGACTGAAGGCAGGAGGAGACGGGGACGACAGAGGATGAGATGGCTGGATGGCATCACCGACTCAATGGACATGAATTTGAGCAAGCTCTGGGAGATGGTGAAAGACAGGGAGGCCTGGTGTGCTGCGGTCCATGGGGTCGCAGAGTCTGACACAACTGAAGGACAGGACAATAACAACAATCTTTCGTATGTCTGCCATAGGTTTTTGACTTATGGTTAACATGTGGCTTGGACTTCCCTGATAGCTCAGTTGGCGAAGAATCCACCTGCAATGCAGGAGACTTCCGTTCGATTCCTGGATTGGGAAGATCCTCTGGAGAAGGAATAGGCTACCCACTCCAGTACTCTTGGGCTTCCTTTATGGTTCAGCTGTTAAAGAATCTGCCTGCAGTGAGGGAGGCCTGGGTTCAATTCCTGGGTCGAGAAGATCTCCTGGAGAAGGGAAAGTCTACCCACTCCAGTATTCTGGCCGGGAGAATTCCATTGGCTGTATATGGACTGTATAGTCCATAGGGTCGCCAAGAGTCGGACATGACTAAGCGACTTTCACTTTAACATGAGGCTTCCATAAATTTCTTATAGTTGTAACAGCCTATTTTAAGCTGATAATGACCACTTCAATTGCATAAGGAACTGTTTTACTTCTGCTCTATTTTATTCAAGATTAACAATTTATGTCTTTTTAAATTGTATACCCATTACCAAGTTATTATGACCATAGTTTTTTTTTTAATACTTTTGTCTTTTAAAGTTTATACTTATATTAAAAGCAATCCACAAACCACTATTACATCAAAAGAGTATGTTGAATTTGACTAAATATTGCCTTTGCTTTGTACTTTCATTTGTTTTATTGTTACTAAATTAGCTTCATTTCAGTATGAAGAACTCCCTTTCAAATTTTTTTTAAACAGGTCCAGTCACGATGAATTCCATTAGCTCTTTTTTTGTCTGGGAAGTTCCAAGCCACGTCTCCTGCTCTGCAAGTTTTCTGCTAAGAAATCGGCTAGTAATTTTATTGATGCTTCCTTTTCTGTGATCTCTGTTTTCTCTTGCTACTTTCAACACTGTCTCTCTCTCTCTTTTTAAGGTTTGATTTGTCAATGAAATCCTCTTTGGGCTAAATATCATTTTGGACCTTTCATCTGTATGCACTTTGTTGTCCATATTTGTCTCCAGATTTGGAAATTTTTCAGTCACTACCTCTTTAAATAAATGTTCTACCTCTTTCTCCCTCTCTCCTATATCTGAAACTCCCATAATGAAAACATTAGCTCATTTGATGGTGTGTCATAAACGTTATGGACTTGCTTAGATTTTTTTGTTCTGCTCGTTTAAATTTGATGCTGACACTTTCATTTCGTTCAACGTATTCTTCGCTTCTTGAATGTTTGTGTTTTTTAATGATTTCTCTCTCTGAGTTGAACTTCTCATTTTACATACATATTTATCCCTGATCTCATTGAGTGGTCTGTTGTGTTTTTTTGTAACTTGCTGAGCTTCCTAAAATAGTTATTTTGAATTCTTCGCCAGGTACCTTTAGCTTTCCTTTTTAGGGGTCAGTCACGGAAACATTACTGTGTGCCCTGCGTGCCTTCGGTGGGTCAGGTGTCCCTGGTCCATCGTCTTCCTCAAAGTCTGGCACTGCTGTCTTTACATTTGAAGAAGCACTCAGCTCCTCCAGTCTTTACTGACCGTTAGTTTTCATAGAGAAATGCCTTCACAAGTGAGCCTGACTAGAGATTCTGAGGCTTTCTCAGAACTTTTCTTTGAATGCACCTGCTCCAAGCTACCTGTTCCTTCTGGAGAGGGGATATTTAAAATGGCATGCCATCTCTCAATTCTGCAATGCCAGACTGGGTGTTGAGAGCCTCCCGTTTGTTTCCCTTAGGGCAGGACCTGGAATTCTGAAGTATGGGCTTCTTCCAATCCCACAGAGGTAGCAAGCTTTCTGTGCATGTGTGTTAGCCATCTGCAAAAGCCTCTTACTATTGTGCATGAGGCTGCATGGAGAATCTAAAATTGGGGGAGGGGTGGGGAACTCAGAGGATTCATATTAAGGGTGCTCACGTGCCAGTTGGAAGAATCACAGTTGAGGCATCCCAAGTGGCACATGGGTAGACTTTTTGATGGAGTCCGTAAAGCTTCTGCTGCCCTGTGACGAATTCTGAGAAACACTTCCTTCCCCCTCCCTCTCATTCTTATAATTTCAGTAGTTGAAAAGACTCTGATGCTGGGAAAGGTTTGGGGTGGGAGGAGAAGGGGATGACGGAGAATGAGATGGCTGGATGGCATCACCAACTCTGTGGACATGAGTTTGAACTCCGGGAGTTGGTGACGGACAGGGAGGCCTGGCGTGCTGCAGTTCATGGGGTCGCGGAGAGTCGGACACGACTGAGCGACTGAACTGAACTGAACTGAAGTACAGCAAGAAAGAAGTGAGCCTCTTTAGAAGTGTCCGGAACAATTGGAAGGAGGACACTCATTCACTAAGTTCTTGCATTTCTCCATGGGAGAAACTGCATGGCACTGAGCTCTGCTGTCTTGGGAAAGGGATGATGCGGATGACGTGAAACCATTCTTCCTCCGCTCTTCAACACACCCATCCTCAGATACATTATATATAGAGAGATTGCTCTAATGGTATGCTAGAACTTCACTGCTAGAAACTTGAACTCCCAGAAAGGTACTCTCACCTGCAGACTGTTGAGAAAATCAAGTTTCTGTGGGGAAATGATGGTAGAAACATCCTAGAAAAGTTGAAAGAAGATTCCTACTCCACCATCTGGTTGGTGTCACTGCTAAGCATTTTGTTTACTTATTTTGGTCCCATCTGTTGACCTTCTATGTATTTAAATACAGAGAATTTGGAATATTTTCTTCACTAATGAATAAATCTCTATGTTTAGAAAGTGTCTGGTACATTGTAAATACTCGGTAAAGACTTGCTGAATGAACGAAGAAATGAATATATACACACCCCATCTAAACTAGGTCAAAATGATGTTTTTGATTGTTTTTAAGTAACTGCAAAGATACAGCCAAGACGTAGTTAAAAAGAAGGTGAAAGTGCAGTTGCTGGGTCGTGTCTGACTCTTTGCGACGCCGTGGACTGGAGCCTCCTAAGCTCCTCCATCCATGGGATTTTCCAGGCAAGAGTGCTGAAGTGGGTTGCCATTTCCTTCTCCAAGGGATCTTCCCGATCCAGGGATCGAACCCAGGTCTCCTGCACTGTAGGCAGACGCTTTACCCTCTGAGCCACCGGGGAAGCCGAACCATGTTGCCTTCACGATGGTGTTTGGGAGAACACAGACCTCATGCTGCCAACGTCGCTGCAGCTTCTCCGCTCCTTGCCTCCCTAAAGCTTGATTGGCAAGGTTTCAGCTCTTTGAATTCTCAGGGGATTGACCAAGAAGGTCTTAACATTTCCCTCAACCTGACTAAACTTTAGACAGGTTTACTCCTGATGATAGATCCCTGACCTTTTTTTAGAGCATTTCACTTTAGAAAATTGTACCTGTGAGTTCACTGCTCACTTGACATGTAAATCTCCTCACCTCTTGCATGTTTTAAAACCCAGGAATGTCTTTCTCAAGGACCTTAAAGCCATCCCTTTGAAGTGTAATCAGGACAGAGAACCTATCTGCCAGTCTCTGTGGAAATTAGAAGTCTAACTTCAGAAACTTCATCATAGTCAACAAAAGACTGGGAAATGCAGTACTTGGATGCAGTCTCAAAAATGACGAATGATCTCTGTTCGTTTCCAAGGCAAACCATTCAATATCACGGTAATCCAAGTCTATGCCCAACCAGTAATACAGAAGAAGCTGAAGCTGAACAGTTCTATGAAGACCTACAAGACCTTCTAGAACTAACACCCAAAAAAGATGTCCTTTTCATTATAGGGGACTGGAATGCAAAAGTAGGAAATCAAGAAACACCTGGAGTAACAGGCAAATTTGGCTTTGGAGCACAAAATGAAGCAGGACAAAGGCTAATAGAATTTGCCAAGAGAATGCACTTGTCATAGCAAACACCCTCTTCCAACAACATAAGAGAAGACTCTACACATGGACATCACCAGGTGGTCAACACTGAAATCAGATTGATTATTTTCTTTGCAGGCAAAGATGAAGAAGCTCTATACAGTCAGCAAAAACAAGACCAGAAGCTGACTGTAGCTCAAATCATGAACTCCTGATTGCCAAATTGAAACTTGAAGAAAGTAGGGAAAACCACTAGACCATTCAGTTCAGTTCAGTTCAGTCGCTCAGTAATGTCCGACTCTTTGTGACCCCATGAATCACAGCACTCCAGGCCTCCCTGTCCATCACCAACTCCCAGAGTTCATTCAAACTCATGTCCATCGAGCTGGTGATACCATCCAGCCATCTCATTCTCTGTCATCCCCTTCTCCTCTTGCCCCCAATCCCTCCCAGCATCAAAGTCTTTTCCAGTGAGTCAACTCGTCACATGAGGTGGCCGAAGTATTGGAGTTTCAGCTTTAGCATCAGTCCTATGACCTAAATCAAATCCCTTACGATTATACAGTGGAAGTGACAAATAGATTTAAGGGACTAAATTTCATAGACAGAGTGCCTGATGAACTATGGACAGAGGTTTGTGACATTGTACAGGAGACAGGGATCAAGACCATCCCCAAGAAAAAGAAATGCAAAAAAGCAAAATGGCTGTCTGAGGAGGCCTTGCAAATAGCTATGAAAAGAAGAGACGTGAAAAGCAAAGGAGAAAAAGAAAGATATACCCATTTGAATGCAGAGTTCCAAAAAATAGCAAGGAGAGATAAGAAAGCCTTCCTCAGTGATCAGTGCAAAGAAATGGAGGAAAACAATAGAATGGGAAAGACTCAAGATCTCCTCAAGAAAATGAGAGATACCAAGGGAACATTTCATGCAAATTTGGCACAATAAAGGACAGAAATGGTATGGACCTAACAGAAGCAGATGATATGAAGAAGAGGTGGCAAGAATACACAGAAGAACTGTACAAAAAAGATCTTCACAATACTGATAATCACGTTGGTATGATCACTCATCTAGAGTCAGACATCCTGGAATGTGAAGTCAAGTGGGCCTTAGGAAGCATCACTACGAACAAAGCTAGTGGAGGTGATGGAATTCCAGTTGAGCTATTTCAAATCCTGAAAGATGATGCTGTGAAAGTGCTACACTCAATATGCCAGCAAATTTGGAAAACTCAGCAGTGACCACAGGACTGGAAAAGGTCAGTTTTCATTCCAATCCCAAAGAAAGGCAATGCCGAAGAATGCTCAAACTACCAGAAAATTGCACTCATCTCACACGTTAGTAAGTCATGCTGAAAATTCTCCAAGCCAGTCTTCAACAGTACGTGAACCGTGAACTTCCAGATGTTCAAGCTGGTTTTAGAAAAGACAGAGGAACCAGAGATCAAATTGCCAACATCCGCTGGATCATTGAAAAAGCATGAGAGTTCCAGAAAAATATCTACTTCTGCTTTATTGACTATGCCAAAGTTTTTGTCTGTCTGGATCACAATAAACTATGGGAAATTCTTCAAGAGATGGGAATACCAGACCACCTGACCTGCCTTTGAGAAATCTGTATGCAGGTCAGGAAGCAACAGTTAGAACTGGACATGGAACAACAGCTCAGTTCAGTTCAGTCACTCAGTCATGTTCCAAATAAGAATCTGAGTATGTCAAGGCTGTATATTGTCACCCTGCTTATTTAACTTATATGTGGAGTACATCATGAGAAATGCTGGGCAGGATGAAGCACAAGCTGGAATCAAGATTGCCAGGAGAAATATCAATAAACTCAGATATGCACATGACTCCATCCTTATGGCAGAAAGTGAAGAGAACTAAAGAGCCTCTTGATGAAATTGAAAGAGGAGAGTGAAAAAGTTGGCTTAAGCTCAACATTCAGAAAACTAAGATCACGGCATCCAGTCCCATCACTTCATGGCAAGTAGATGGGGAAGCAATGGAAACTGTGGCAGACTTTATTTTTGGAGGCTCCAAAGTCACTGCAGATAGTGACTGCAGCCTTGAAATTAAAAGATGCTTATTCCTTGGCAGAAAAGTTATGACCAACCTAGACAGCATATTAAAAAGCAGAGACAACTTTGCCAACAAAGGTCTGTCTAGTCAAGGCTATGGTTATTCCAGTGGTCATGTATGGATGTGAGAGTTGGACTGTGAAGAAAGCTGAGCACCGAAGAATTGATGCTTTTGAACTGTGGTGCTGGAGAAGACTCTTGAGAGTCCCTTGGACTGCAAAGAGATCCAAGCAGTCCATCCTAAAGGAAATCAGTCCTGAGTGTTCATTGGAAGGACTGAGGCTGAAGCTGAAACTCCAATACTTCGGCCACATGATGTGAAGAATTGACTCATTGGAAAAGACCCTGATGGTGGGAAAGATTGAAGGTGGGAGAAGAAGGGGACAACTGAGGATGAGATGGTTGGATGGCATCACCGACTCAGTGAACATGAGTTTGGGTAAACTCCGGGAGTTGGTGATGGACAGGGAGGCCTGGCATGCTGCAGTCCATGGGGTTGCAAAGAGTCAGACAGGACTGAGCCACTGAACTAAACTGAACTTCAGTAAGTGCCATTTAGCAAAGACAAACGGTCTAATGAAATTGACAGCCTCTCACTGGCACCCTCCAAAACTTTTTCACTAGCTCACTCCAGCACTTAAAAACTCTCCCACCTTTTCAGAGATGTTAAGTTTAATCTCTTCTCTATCTCAGTGGTCTTGACCCCTATCGCGGCTGAATAAAGTATTCCTTTTTTATTTGATTCTGTCCAGTGAGAGTTTGCTTTAACATAATCTTGAAATGAACTATGGATTTTGCTTAAGCCATTCAGACTTAGATCTCTTGCTTGAGAGAAAAGAAACATCAGTTCACACACAAAAAGACAAGAATCTTAATCAAATATGGTTAGCCTCAGAGGAACTAGAACTGAAATGCCATTTATAATTCAAGGAACTCTAGGAACTACAGCAAAAGTGGAAAGTCATGTGGATCTTCACTCTTTAGCACATTCACCGTTTGACTCAGTGTATCTACTCTTACTGCTATCGGCTTTGTAAACAAAATACTTCTATTTTGTTCTATTCTGCGTAGCTGACCTCTATTTTGCTATTTTTCCTTATTAAGTCTCTTATGTTCCCTCATGATATTTTCTTATCAGTGACCCTTTGTGCATTTATTTTAATTTTCTGCATCATTTCAGTTTCTATTCCTTTTACTGCCTGATTCACACTACTGTTTTTCTCATTTGAATTGTCAAGAGAAAGACCCATTTTATTCCTTCACAAAAATCCACCTCATGTCCTGTTCATCTCTGAATTATCTGCCCTTGGACTGAGTTCTACCCCGGAAATCCAAGTGTCTATGCTCAGGCGCGTCAAGTTACATGAAAATAAGAGCTGTTTCACTGTGGCTACTCAGTCAGGATAGCACATCACATATGATAATGGGAGAGACGGTGATGGACACATGCACTTTATCTCACCCTTAATTTCCAGCTGTACATGCATTTCTTTATACAAACACAGTGTCAAAGATACTCTCTACCTAACATGATCTCTTATCACAGTTCAACTATAAATACATCCCTACCACTCTCAGTGAAGCAATAATGCAAAATCATACAAGCTTTCTTGAGATAGAAAAAATGTCATTAAGCTACTTAAAAAGGTTCATGCCAGTAATCTTATGATCCTAATCCAAGGGACTCGCATTTCTCCTCTAGTACAATCCTAATAACAATGGTATGTTATTTTTTATGAAATCAGTGAGCTCAATGTTACATGTACTCACCAACAAAACATACCATACATTCGGTAGCAACAACAAATGAATAATCTGTTCTACCTGCGTATAGACAGAAAAAGAAACTACCCCTAGATCTCTAAGTATAGGTGTTCAGGCTGCAGACAGTGTGTACAATGGGAAGACTGTTGGCGCAAAGCATGTAAGACGTTGGTAGAACAGTATCACTCACATGAGATATGGAGTCTCATGACTCTGGAGACTGGGAATAGTTGAGAGAACAGATCATTCTGTCATTTTTTAACTTGCATCCAAGTACTGCATTTCAGACTCTTTTGTTGACTAGGAGGGCTACTCCATTTCTTCTAAGGGATTCTTGCCCACAGTACTAGATATAATGGTCATTTGAATTAAATTCTCCAAGCCAGGCTTCAACAGTACATGAACTGTGAACTTCCTGATGTTCAAGCTACACTTACAAAAGCCAGAGGAACCAGAAATTAAATTGCCAACAACTGCTGAATTATTGAAAAATCAAGAGAATTCCAGAAAAACATCTACTTCTACTTTATTGATTACGCCAAAGCTTTTGACTGTGTAGATCACAACAGACTGTGGAAAATTCTTCAAGAGATGGGAATACCAGATCCCCTTATCTTCCTCCTGAGAAATCTGTATGCAGGTCAAGAAGCAACAGCTAGAACTGGACATGGAAAACAGTTTGGCTCCAAATCACGAAAGGAGTATATCAAGACTGTATATTGTCACCCTGCTTATTTAACTTATAGGCAGAGTATATCAAGTGAAATGCCAGGCTGGATGAAGCACAAGCTGGAATCAAGATTGCCGGGAGAAATATCAATAACCTCAGATATGCAGATGACACCACCTTTATGGCAGAAAACAAAAAGGAACTGAAGAGCCTCTTGATAAAAGTGAAAGAGGAGAGTGAAAAAGTTGGCTTAAAACTCAACATTCAGAAAACTAAGATCATGGCATTTGCTCCCATTGCTTCATGGCAAATAGGTGGGGAAACAATGAAAACAGTGACAGACTTTATTTTGGGGCTGTAAAATCACTGCAGATGGTGACTGCAGCTATGAAAGTAAAAGACGCTTGCTTCTTGGAAGCAAAGCTATGATCAACCTGCTGCTGCTGCTGCTAAGTTGCTTCAGTCGTGTCCGACTCTGTGCGACCCCATAGACGGCAGCCCACCAGGCTCCGCCGTCCCTGAGATTCTCCAGGCAAGAACACTGGAGTGGGCTGCCATTTCCTTCTCCACCTAGACAGCATATTAAACCTGGACATGATCAACCTAGACAGCATATTAAAAAGCAGAGATATTACTTTGCCGACAAAAGTCCATCTAGTCAGAGGTATGGTTTTTCCAGTGGTCATGTATGGACGTGAGAGGTGGATTAGAAAGAAAGCTGAGCGCTGAACAATTGATGCTTTTGAACTGTGACTTTGGAGAAGACTCCTGAAAGTCCCTTGGACTGCAAGGAGATCCAACCAGTCCATCCTAAAAGAAATCAGCCTTGAATATTCATTAGAAGGACTGATGCTAAAGCTGAAGCTCAAATACTTTGGCCACCTGATGCGAAGAACTGACTCCTTGGAAAAGACCCTGATCATGGGAAAGATTGAAGGCAGGAGGAGAAGGGGATGACAGAGGATGAGATGGTTGGATGACATCACTGACTCAATGGACATGAGTTTGAGTAAGCTCCATCAGTTGGTGATGGACAGGGAGGCCTGGCGTGCTGCAGTCAATGGGGTCACAAAAAGTTGGATACGACTGAACGGTTGAACTGACCGAAAGGAACAGATTGGGGCCTCATTCCTTTTGCAGCGAAATGAATTGTTTAGTCAGTTAGACTGTCTTAAGTTTCCCAGGGAAACTGATCCCTTAGGATTAACAACTGTACTACCACAGCACTCCACTGCAGAGTGATATAACTAACTTACAGACACTCCTGAAAATATGGACTCAAATTTGTTTCTTTTTATCCTTTATACTCAGATCTGGAAATTGTATGACCAAGGACACATGCCAGTTATTATTCTGAGTCAGATTCAGATACCCCTTGATCAGAACTGGAGAATTTTGGCAGTATATGACTCACAAAAGCATTCTGGGCTATATGTCAACATCCTTCACAGAGATTCTGCAGTCTATAAAGACTGCAGCATGTTAGTCTGTCTATTCATGCTTCCAGATTAGTATCCTTCCTTGGCTGCCACATAGCATTCTGAGTTCAAATCTAATTCTGCCCCTTTTAAATTAATCTTAGACAGGTCATAAACCTATCTGAATCTCTATTCTGTAAAATAAACAATATTGCTAAATCTATTTTACAGGGTTGCAGTAGGGAATGACCAAAATTAAATGCATCATTACATATTATTATTCCAATTGTGATTATTATAACTTTATACAGATGCTTTGTTTACATGAATTGCATATAGTTTATTTACCTATGAGATTTTTTTTTACATTATAAGCCTGGATTATGGAATTATTTCACTTCTTCCTAAAAGGCATCCTTAAAAGTTCCTTTGGCGACCACGTGTTGAATTTTGTGCATCTGAAAATGTCTTTATTTGGCCCTTATCCATAAAAGATACTTTTGATAAGTACAATTTCTAAAATTGACATGAGTTATTCTTGGGAATTTAGAAGTTTTTATAGTCTATTCTTCTTTAGTATCTATTATGATTTTGAGATATCTACCCTCAGCTCTTTCTTTTTAATCAAAATATAGTTGATGTACAATATTATGTCAGTTACTGGCATGCAATCCAGGTGATTTATAATTGTTGAAGGTTATAATCCTTTTATAGTTATTACAATATATTGGCTGTTTTCCCTATGTTGTATAACATACCCCTATAGCTTACTTGTAGATAATAGTTTGTACTTCTTAACCCCTTACCCTTGCCCCTCCAAACTTCCTTCTCCCCACTAATAACACTACTTGGTTCTCTGTATCTGTGACTCTGCTTCTTTTTTGTGATATTCATCACTTTGCTACAGCTTTTAGATTCTACATATGGGTGACATCATACAGTATTTGCCTTTCTCTGTCTGACATTTCACTAAGCATAATGCCCTCCAAATCCATCCATGTTGCTGCAAGTGGCCTTTTTTCATTCTTTTCTATGACAGGGCAGTCTTGCATTATATTTATATTATATACCACATCTTTATCTACTCATCTGTTGATGAACACTTAGGTTGCTTCCATATCTTGGCAATTAATGATGCTGCTATGAACATTGAAGTGAATGTATCTTTTCAAATTAGTATTGTTTGGTTTTTCAGATATATACCCAGGAGTGGAACTGTTGGGTCATATGGTAGCTCTACTTTCAGTTTTTTGAGAAATCTTTATGCAATTTTCCTCAAAGGCTGCCCTAATTTACATTGCCACCAAAAGTGTACATTTCCTTCTCTCCACATCCTTGTCAGCATTTGTTAAATGTGTTCTTTCTCATAATAGCCATTCTGACAGATATGAAGTGCAATCTCATTGTAGTTTTGATTTGTAGTTCCCTGATGATCAGCAATGTTGAGCATTATTTCATGTGCCTATTAGCCCTTTGTATGTCTTCTTTGAAAAAAAAATGTTTATTTAAGTCTTTTGCTTATTTTTAATCAGGTTGCTTTTTTTTTACCATCATTGAACTGTAGCGCTGTTTATATATTTTGGATATTAACCCCTTATTGGTCCTGTTATTTACAAATATGTTCTCTGATTAACTAGGTTGTCTTTTTGGTTTTTTCAATGGTTTCCTTTGCTGTGCAAAAGCTCATAAGTTTAATTAGTTGCCATTTGTTTATTTTTACTTTTATTTCCTTTGTTCTAAAAGATAGATCCAAAAATTATGTAGCTATGATTTATGTTACAAAATGTTCTGTCTGTGCTTTCCTTCGGGAGTTTTATCGTTTCTGGTCTTACATTTAGATCTTTAAGACATTTCAATTTTATTTTCACATATGGTGTTTATTTTATTTTATTTTTAAGCCATTTCAAGTTTACTTTCATGTAACTATCCGATTTCTCCAGCACCACGTGCTTATTTCTGGATTGCTTATTCTGTTTCTGTGTCAGTATCATAGTGCTTTGATTACTATAGTTTTGCATTAATAGTATGGTCTGAAGCCAAGGAGCACAGTTCTTCCAGCTCTATTCTTTCTCAAGATTGTTTTGGCTAACTGGATCTTTTATGTTTTTTACACATGTTAAAATTACTACCTCCTAAAACTCACTGGAGAAGACTCTGATGCTGGGAAGGATTGGGGGCAGGAGAAGAAGGGGACGACAGAGAATGAGATGGCTGGATGGCATCACCGACTCAATGGACATGAGTTTGAGTGAACTCCGGGAGTTGGTGATGGACAGGGAGGCCTGGCATGCTGTGATTCATGGGGTTGCAAAGAGTCGGACACAACTGAGTGACTGAACTGAACTGAAAACTCTACCATAAAATTTATTTTCTATTAAAATTTATTTGTCTTCCTTTTCTTACACCTTCTTACAACTTTAGAGAAGACTCTTGAAAGTCCATTGGACAGAAAGGAGTTCAAATCACTTAATCCTAAAGGAAATCAATCCTGAATATTGGCAGGATTAATGCTGAAGCTGAAACTCCAAAACTTTGGCCACCTGATGTGAAGAGTTGACTCATAGGAAAAGACCCTGATGTTGGGAAAGATTGAAGGCAGGAGGAGAAGGGGACGACAGAGGAGGAGATGGTTGGATGCCATCATCAACTCAATGGATATGAGTTTGAGCAAACTGTGGGAGATAGTGAAGGACAGGGAAGCCTGGCATACTGCAGACCTTGGGGTCACAAACAGCCGGACACGACTTAGTGACTGAACAACAATAAAGTGAGTTTTTATTTCTATAATAATGTTTTAATTTCTAAAATATCTCTTGGGATTTCTTTTCCAAATGCAACAAGACATTTGCTACTGTTTCCTAAATTTTACTAATTTCTATTCCTTCTTTTAGTTTACATCTTGAATCTGACATTACAGTCTCTGAAGTCATTGGGGGAATTTGCTGTTGTTGTTGAGTTGCTAACTCCTGTCTAACCTCTGCAACCCATGGACTGCAGCCCACTGGGAAGTGCCATCCACTCTCTCCCAGAGTTTGCTCAGACTCATGCCCATTGAGTCAGTGATGCTATCCAACCATCTCATCCTCCGTCATCCCCTTCTCCTCCTGCCCTCAACCTTTCCCAGCATCAGGGTCTTTTCAATGAATCGTTCTTCGCATCAAGTGGCCACAGTATTGGAGTTTCAGCTTTGACATCAGTCCTTCTGGTGAATATTCATTCATTGGAGGACTAAGTCTGCTACTTGTTATTTGAGTATATTTTAATAGTGGTGACTTGTTTCCTTAAATGCTGGGTGATTTTGTGCTTTAATGAAAGTCAAATTTTTAAATGTCATCCGTGAGATAGATCACTTTGGGCATAAACTGAGGACACTTTCTTTGAAAGGTGAATTTTCTTTTCCTGAGTTCCAAGGAATACCAGCCACCTAGGAACACTTTGATCTTTTCAAGTGTCCTAAGATTAGTGGAGAAAACTTAGTTCAATTTTTTCACATTTCTGAAGTCTTTTGGACTTTCTTTCCATCACACCGTTGAATAGTCACTTTCTCTTCTTATTTCTTACAACTTTGTTATTTAGATCGTAGCTTAATATTTAGATCTCTCTCTTCTGATATTGCCTCGTTTTTCTTTTTTATGATTTTATGTTATGAGAATTAACTTATTTTAACAGTTTTTAAAATGCATTAGCATTTATATTAGGTGTAATTTACCCATGACATACTTTACTTTTATTAGAAGAGCCTTTAGCAGTTATTTTATTGGGAGGATCTATTCTGTGGCCCTGCAATGTTGCCTTAAAATAGTATTTTAAAAACCACAAATGAAAGTAAATTATTTTGATTTATCTGACAATAATAGAAACACATGCATTTTTAATAGTAAGCAGTAGAACATATCTATGAATTTAATTTTGAGAGTCTTTCATTAAGTTAAACGTGTTGACATGGGTGCCATTAATAGATGTCCTGTTGGCTTAACACTATGCTGGGTTAATTAGCACAAACCTAGAACCAATACTTGGAATAGCTGAGATGCCAACATCACCAGGCATACGATAGACAAAAGCGTATGAAGACAAAGTTAGGAATTAATAGTTGGCTATATCACGGTTACAAAACCAGGTGGACATGGTGAAAGTGAAAGTTGCTCAGCTGTGTGCGACTCTTTGAGACCCCATGGACTGTCCATGGAATTCTCTAGGCCAGAATACTGGGGTGGGTAGGCCCAGTAATAGCTACTCCTCAAAACAACAATACCACTCATTTCATGTACAGTGTGAGGAAAGTAGTCAGTAACTGTGTAGTATTTTTAATAGTGACAGATGGTACCTAGATGGTGATTATCTGATATATAGAAATATCAAATCACTATGCTGTATAACAGGAACTAACATAGCTTTGTAGGTCAAGTATAGTTCAAAAACAAACTCAGAAAAAAAATACCACTCATTTCTAAGGGCGGTACAATGGCCTTACTTCACTGATTTGTAACCGTTTCTTCTTTTTGCTCTCTCTTGCCAAATAGTTGGATTTCAATAAATGCTGCCAAATACATTAAAAAAATAGGCACATTGAAGGGAAAATAAAGATAACTGATGCCATAGCAAAATGCAGATGTTCTAGTTTGCTTTATGTACTTAAATCTGTTTCATGGTTAAAGGAATTTTTTTTTTAATCTTTGCCACCAGATAAATCTACCCAACTTCAAAGAAATAATTACATTATCAATGTAATTTATGAATATGATCAGTATTAAAACATATTAAATATTTGGTGTGAGCTGCCCTGAGTACTATAAAATTTAAAAAGAAGTTGTTTTTTATTTTTTTTTAGAATATAAAATGCAATTAGACATAAGGTCAAATCAAAACTTTCATGAGTGTTCCTATAGGACTTACACTAATTGATCTTGCCCTTCCTTTTTACATTAGGCTAATAGTTCAACTGCTGCTCTTCATTTATCTAATACTATTATGCATATTTTCATGTTTTAGAACCACCATTATTTGAAAATATTATACATGAAGACCAATACAAGATCAGTTACTGAAATAAGTTATACTTATGAGGACTTTGAAAGTGTTTAAACCTGAAGAATACTAAAAATGGGTGAAAAATCATCTGTCCTAAATGAAATATACATTAGCTTGACTATAAGTAGGAGAATTGGTGATGTGCGCTGATTTTCTGAAAATTTAGAACACAGGTACAGAAAGTTACTGAACCAATTTTTTACAATATGATTAGTAGAAAGAAGAGTATAGGAACATACACATTTACGCAGTTCCTTCTTTTTCAAGAAACAAAGAAATCAACACAAAATACAGTGCATACACTTCCATTATGTTAGTGAATACAATATAGATTTCTATCACTGGAAATATAGTTTGATGCTGAAATAAGTCTCACTAAGATCTGTAATCAGAAAATCAATTTTTATTTGGTAGTCATATTGTTAAATGAAACTTAGGCAGCTTGATTAAAAACTAAAGTCATTTCCAGTACATTGATTTTGAAAAGACCAAAATTGAACACTATTATGAACTGTACAACCCGTAGATGTTTAAAGGTAATCAACAATGTTAACAGAATATATTTTTTTTAATGTTTAGAGAGTGAACACTTTAGGAGATATGTTGCTTCCATAGTTTTCTTCAAAAACTTAATATATCCTAAAAATGGCTAAAGGTTTAGCATACCTACACAGTAACTTTGTATTATTTATGATAGGAAGACAAGGTCCAGAAATTATTTAGATCCTACAGATGAAATATGATAATAGCCACCATACATATTGCCACAAGTTACGCCTACTCTGGAGCTTCTTCTCGTTTTTATCTCATGGTAATTTTTTTCTTTTTAAAGCTTCTGATTCTGCATAATGTGGTATCTTGACAACTGAAAGGCTGAATCTTTGAATTTTTAATACATCTAGCATGAATTTTGATATATTGCTATAATTTAAAAAATTGAATATAAAAAATTTACAGGGAAATGCTTTATTCCTCTAGACAAAAACTCTCTCATAATCTGTCATTCCACACTGTGACTTCAATAAGTATCAATATTTTAGCCAATCATTATGTTTAATATTAACAGATTGTCTAAGCCATCAAGACTTCTTTACATTTAATATTTCATAGGACGGTCTTCTTCAAGCTCAAAGTTTTATAATCATTTGCCATCAGTTAAGTGAGGGAAAATGCAAGGAGGAAGTATCAGTATTTTCAGACCGCAAGAATAAATGGGAAAAGCAAATTCCTTTGACGGGAGAGAGACTTTAATTTACAATTTTCATCTTATTTCTACCGTTTATAATGTGCTTCTGATCAATTCACGTAACATTTTCAGTTTTTAAATCATTGTTTCTTAAATAAATAGAAATATAAAGGATGTGTGCTGATGTTTGAGAAAGAGAAGGAGGGAGAGAAATTTAAAACAAGGTGTGTGAAGTGTTGACGTAAGGAGTAGCTACCATATATTCCCATCTCTTGAAGAATTTTCCACAGTTTATTGTTATCCACACAGTTAAAAGGCTTTGGATAGTAAATACAGCATAAATAGATGTTTTTCTGGAACTCTTGCTTTTTCTCTGATACAGCAGATGGCAATTTGATCTCTGGTTCCTCTGCCTTTTCTAAAACCAGCTTGAACATCTGGAAGTTTACAGTTCACGTATTATTGAAGACTGGCTTGGAGAATTTTCAGCATTACTTCACTAGCGTGTGAGATGAGTGCAATTGTGTAGTAGTTTAGGCATTCTTTGGCATTGCCCTTCTTTGGGATTGGAATGAAAACTGACCTTTTCCAGTCCTGTGGCCACTGTGAAATTTTCCACATTTGCTGGCATATTGAGTGCAGCACTTTCACAGCATCGTCTGTTAGGATTTGAAATAGCTCAACTGGAATTGCATCACCTCCACTAGCTTCATTGGTAGTGATGCTTCTTTAAGGCCCACTTTACTTCACATTCCAAGATGTCTGGCTCTAGGTGAGTGATCACACCATCGTGATTATCTGGGTCATGAATATCTTTCTTGTACAGTTCTTCTGTGTATTCTTCCACATCTTCTTAATATCTTCTGCTTCTGTTAGGTCCATACCATTTCTGTCCTTTATTGTGCCATCTTTGCATGAAATGTTCCCTTGGTATCTCTCATTTTCTTGAAGAGATCTCGAGTTTTTCCCATTCTATTGTTTTCCTTTTCTTTGCACTGATCACTGAAGAAGGTTTTCTTATCTCTCTTTGCTATTCTCTGGAACCCTGCATTCAAATGGGTATATCTTTCCTTTCCTCCTTTGTTTTTAACTTCTTTTCACAACTATTTGTAAGACCTCCTCACACAACCATTTTGATTTTCTGTGTTTCTTTTTCTTGGGGATGGTCTTGATCCCTGTCTCCTGTACAATGTCACAAACCTCCATCCATAGTTCATCAGACACTCTATCTATCAGATCTAGTCCCTAAAATCTATTTCTCACTTCCACTGTATAATCGTAAGGGATTTGATTAAGATCATACCTGAATGGTCTAGTGGTTTTCCCTACTTCATTCAATTTCAGTCTGAATTTAAATAAGGAGTTCATGATCTGAGCCAAAGTCAGCTCCTGGTCTTGTTTTTGCTGATTGTATAGAGCTTCTCTATCTTTGGCTGCAAAGAATATAATCAATCTGATTTTAGTGTTCGCCATCTGGTGATGTCCATATGTATAGTCTTCTCTTGTGTTGTTGAAAGAGTTTGTCTGCTATGACCAGTGCATTCTCTTGGCAAAAATCTATTAGCCTTTGCCCGGTTTCATTGTGTACACCAAGGCCTTATTTGCCTGTTACTCCAGGAGTTTCCTGGCTTCCTACTTTTGTATTCCAGTCCCCTATGATGAAAAGGACACATTTTTTGGGTGTTAGTTCTAAAAGGTCTTGTAGGTCTTTGTAGAATCACATTAAACTGTGGAAAATTCTGAAAGAGATGGGAATACCAGACCACCTGCCCTGCCTCTTAAGCAACAATTAGAACTGGACAGGGAACAAGAGACTGATTCCAAATAGGAAAAGAACTATGTCAAGGCTGTATATTGTCACCTTGCTTATTTAACTTATATTCAGAGTACATCAAGAGAAATTGTGGGCTGGATGATACACAAGCTGGAATTAAGATTGCTGGGAGAAATATCAATAACCTCAGATATGCAGATGACACCACACTTATGGCAGAAAGCAAAGAACTAAAGAACCTCTTGATGAAAGAGGAAGAAGATAATGAAAAATTTGGCTTAAATCTCAACATTCAGAAAACTAAGATTGTGTCATCCAATCCCATCACTTCATGGCAAACAGATGGGGCAAACAGTGGAAACAGTGGCAGATGTTATATTTTGGGCTCCAAAATCACTGCAGATGGTGAGTGCAGCCATGAAATTAAAGACACTTTCTCCTTGGAAGAAAAGTTATCACCAACCTAGACAGCATATTAAAAAGCAGAAACATTACTTTGTCAACAAAGGTTCATCTAGTCAAGGCTATGTTTTTTTCTAGTAGTCATGTATGGATGTAAGAGTTGGACTACAAAGAAAGCTGAGCACTGAAGAACTGATGCTTTTGAACTGTGGTGTTGGAGAAGGCTCTTGCGAGTCCCTTGGAGTGCAAGGAGATCCAACCAGTTCATCCTAAAGGAAATCAGTCCTGAATATTCATTGGAAGGACTGATGTTGAAGCTGAAACTCCAATACCTTGGCCACCTGATGTGAAGAGCTGACTCATTTGTAAAGACCCTGATACTGGGAAAGATTGAAGAGGGGAGGAGAAGAGGATGCCAGAGGATGAGATGGTTGGATGGCATCACCGACTAGATGGACATGAGTTTGAGTAAACTCTGGGAGTTGGTGATGGACAGAGTCCTGATGTGCTGCAGTCCATGGGGTCACAAAGAGTCATACACAACTGAGCAACTGCACTGAACCATGTACCCAACAATAAATGGGGGAAATATGCTTGTTTGTCAGCATTAATGTATTGCTGTTTTGGGGTAATTGCAAATTTATCTTCCTTTATTTTCAAGGACTTGATATTGGTAAAACTAATGCAGCAAGTGAAATAGTTTCACACCAAAACTAGGAGTATAAACGCAACTTTGATCTCTCTGAAAATTCAGGAGAGGATGAGATGGTTTGATGGCATCACCGACTCAATGGACATGAGTTTGAGCAAGCTCTGGGAGATGGTGAAGGGCAGGGAAGTCTGGTCTGCTATAGCCCAGGGGTCACGGAGTCAGACACGACCAAGCGACGGAACAACGACTCGAGAGGGAAGGCTAATGTTTTTATATTGATGCGACATCCAAAGGTGGCGCTGATGGGGAACTTCTACCTGTTGGCACCAGCCATCGAGGTACTCAGTGATCTCTTAGTCCATCTCTTGGTCCTCAGGCTTCGTTGTGCTGGAATCTGTGGTTGCTTCTTCCATCCTTGTCATGAGTGATCTCGAAGCTTGTCAACTGATCCGACTTCATCTCAGATCACTGGAAACTACAGCTACCCTCCCACACCAATCTTGGCTGCAGGAATCTCAGCATTGCTCCTTGTCTCCCGACGCCATCATATGCAAAATGATCAGTATGCTCACCTGCTACCAAACATTGCTCACGTGGTACAGGGACACTAGAAAGTCAAGGGATGTGCTGGCTCCCTGAGAACCTGAGTTACAATCAAAATAATTCACACTTACGTTTTAAACAAGTTAATCATACAGATAACACAGACTTACAGTATTAGTAGCTCTTTTTCAGTGTACTTTATGAACAAATTTAAAAGCATATACACTTTTCCAATAATACAAATATATTTAAAATGAAGGAATCATCAATACTTTTAATGTCTGGCAAATACTCTAATATTTGATAACTTCTAGTCTATTTTTAACATCAAATAATGAAGGTATAAAGCAAAAAGTGAAGTGCTTTATTAAGTAACAATTTTCAGATAGGAGCTAAACAAACGCTTCTGAATACTCTATCATTAGAATAGTTTGGGTAAATCTGCATCAGGATTAAATCACACATGACAAATGGCTTCCCCCTTCTCTGCCCATTCTTAGTATCAGATTTAGAGTTCAATAGCTTCAAATTATTGTCTGATTCATTCTTCATATAAACCTGACTCCCTGTCTAACTAAACTCTAAACTAATCAGGCAAAAGGCACATACAAACAGCCCAGTTAAGGCTAAAAATATAAACAGAGCTCTCAGCTTCTGTTCACTGCAGAAAAGGCTGAATTTGGAGTTTTGATCCAGCTTGCTAAAGCAAAAAATCAACAGTTTTGAGAGGAACACAACTTAACCCAGGGTCTTCACAATGTTGAAGGCAAAAGTAAAAATTACTAGACATATAAAAAACAGAAAAAGATGACTAGTACACAGATTAAAAAACAATATAATTTACACAAAATATCACAGAAGTTGAAATTAGCAGAGAAGTGTTTTAAGTTTTCAAGTATAATCATTGTCAAAAAGTAAGTGAAAGCATGATTGCAGTGAATAAATAAAAAAGAAATTTCAGTGGAGAAATAGAAAATATAAAAATAAATGAAATTAAAATTATGAAAATAAAAAAATAGATGTTTTTTATTTTCATAATTTTAATTTCATTTATTTTTATATTTTCTATTTCTCCACTGAAATTTCTTTTTTATTTATTCACTGCACAAAAAATCCTCATTAAGGAGTAGTCAGTTGGGCAATTTGAAAAAAAATAGAATCATCAAACTTAAAGATAAATTAATAAAACTTTTTCAATTTGAAGAAAGCAGAGAAAATAGATTGAGAACCATTGAACATAACTTCAGTGATTCACAGAATATCATCAAGTCGTAACATTTGTGCATTGGAGTCCTATAGAGAGATAAGACAGAAAATAAGCAGAAAAAAGTACTTGAAGAAATAGTGAAGATATAAAAGTTATAGTTTCAGTAATCTCAAGAGACCCTAAACTGTATATACCAAAAAAAAAAAAAAATGATGCATACTAAGGTCAAACAGTTGCAACTTCAAAGTGCCAAGAAAATCTTAAAAGCAATTCTCCCTAAAGACACTATTTACAGATAAAAACAACACAAACATCTATTTCTCACTATAAAAAATCAAAATAAGAAACGGGAACAAATATTTAAAGTGCTAAAAGAAAAACTGAGAACCTAGATTTATACAGTGAAAATATCCTAATCAAATATAAAAACAAAATGAATAAATAAAAATTGAGCATTCATCCTTAGCTAAAAACATTATAAAGGAAGCTCTAGATAAAGGAAGATGGTATCAAATTAAAACTCAAATCCTAGAGAGGAAATAAAGACAATCAGAAATGGAGTTTAAGTCATTAAGCACAAATATTTTTCTCTGTACTAATAATAAAACTTATGACCAGCTAAAGCAAAACAAAGCATTGTTCTATGGGGTTTGAACACACACTCACGTGTGTGTGCATGTTCTAATATTTAAGATAAGAACAAAAATAATTCATCAAAGAAAAACTCAAGAAAAATTTTAAAATATTTTAAATCGAATTATAAAAATAAATTAAGAGATGTCGCAAAAGCAACACAGGTAACAGTTTTAAATGTTTAATTGCAAAAGTACAAGATTGTAAGTGCAACATATATAGATACATCACTTATGGTTTTAGTATATATGACAACGATGGCCAGAGTGAAGTGAAAGGGAGCCCAATATTGATTGCAAAGAGTTTACATGTTTGCATGGAATCATATAATACTTAACTCTAAACAGACTATGAAAAGAGAAAGGTGTAACTTTAGAGAACAGAGCTGTGGACACGTGGCAGGGTCAGGTGAGGGACGGACAGCTGAGAGCAGCACTGACTTACAGACACTGCCATGTGTCAAACAGACAGCCAGTGCGAAGCTACTGTATGCAAACAGAGCCTAGCTGCCTGCTCTGTGAAGACCTAGCAGGGTGGAATGGGCGTTGGGAGGGAGACTCAAAAGGGAGAGGGTATGTGCATACATATAGCTGATTCATGATGCTGTACAGCAGAAACTAACACAATATTGCTAAGCTATTGTAGGCCAAAAAAAAAAAAAGAGATAAAAACGTATAGTGTACCCCTTGGAGAAACCGTTAAAGACTTGCAAAGAAATAGAATCACAAAACTATTATATAAATTAAATTTATTTTAAAAACTGAATTAACTCAAAAAAAAAACCAGGAAACAAAGATGACAAGAGAAACAAAAACATGAGGGAAATGGAAAAGATGTAATGAAATGGTAGGCAAAAAGCTACAAGCTGAATAAGCACACTAAATGCACAGAACCGAGGATTCAAAATTTTAAATATAGACATTTTCAGAAGGTATACAGAAACAAGACATAGCATCCTTTCTACAAGAGGCATACTTTAAATATAAAAAATAATGGTAGGCTGAAAGTAAAAGAATGGATAGGCAAACCATCTGTGTCATGTAAGAAAGCTAAACTCTCATATTAATAGTAGTATTACTTAATTAAGTTATACTGTGAGGCAACAAGAAAATTAAATATTTTAAGATGTGAAAATAATAATTTCTAAAAAGGAATAAAAATCATAAATATTCATGCATTTAACAGAGCCTCAAAACACCTGAGAAAAATTTGACAAAATTAAAATAAAAAACAAATTCACAACTATAGTTGCATATTAAACATTCCTTTCTCAAGATTTTAAAAAGGAGAAAAACTGAGAAAAGACATGGAAGATCTGAACAGCACTCATCTTCTTTGACATAGTTGACAATTATAATACTTATGCGCAAAGGCAGCAGAATATATTCTTTTTAAGAATACATGGAAAATTCACCAAGATAGACCAAATCAGTTCAGTTCAGTTCAGTCGCTCAGTCGTGTCCGACTCTCCGCGACCCCATGAATCACAGCACGCCAGGCCTCCCTGTCCATCACCAACTCCCGGAGTTCACTCAAACTCATGTCCACAGAGTCGGTGATGCCATCCAGCCATCTCATTCTCCGTCGTCCCCTTCTCCTCCTGCCCCCAACCTTTCCCAGCATCAGAGTCTTTTCCAGTGAGTCAACTCTTCACATGAGGTGGCCAAAGTATTGGAGTTTCAGCTTTCGCATCAGTCCTTCCAATGAACACCCAGGATTGATCTCCTTTAGAATGGACTGGTTGGATCTCCTTGCGGTACAAGGGACTCTCAAGAGACTTCTCCAGCACTACAGTTCAAAAGCATCAATTCTTCGGCGATCAGCTTTCTTCACAGTCCAACTCTCACATCCATACATGACCACAGGAAAAACCATAGCCTTGACTAGATGGGCCTTTGTTGACAAAGTAATGTCTCTGTTTATACTGAGTCATAAAACAAGTCTCAATAAATTTCAAAATACTGAAATCCTACAAGACTATTCTTTAACGATATGAAATAATTTAGAAATCAATAAAAATAATGTATCTAGAATAAAGATCAATTATGAATCAGTGAAAAAAATCACACTTTTAAAAAAATCCACAAGTCAAAGGAAAACTCAAGAAAAAAACTTTAAAATATTTTAAGTTGAATGATAAAAAGCATAAAAAATTATGGAAATTTGTTAAAGCAGTATGGGAAAATCACTGCCTAAATGCAGTTACATAATAAATTGCTGTTATCATCTTTAGTGTGAGAAATTAAATCTATATTTTTATGTCAAGTGTCAGTGTTCTCTTTACTCTCCTTTGCCTGTTTTTAATTTTCAATGTTATGAATGAAGATACAAATCCTATGTGCTCCACATAGTAATACCAGCTCAACATTAGCACTATTGATCTGAATAATAGTTTAAACCCCCTACATAATCCATACCAACATTACAGACCATTACACAGCTGTCAAAAATCATTGGAGTTTCTCCATTATTATGTCCATGTGATGTGAGAAATATTTTGACAGCACTAGAAAAACCTCATAAGTTGTGAACAGCAGAACAAATCAGAGCCACGTGTGGATTAAATAGACTTCCAAAGCAAAGAGAGTTTTGTTTTCTCTAAGAAATTCTGAAAGATTGCTATGTGTATATATAGATTTTTTTATATAAACAGATTTTTATATATGTATGTATGCACATATATATATACATATACACCAATTACAAATATGTCTTTTTAAAGAAAGCTTTACAGCTATTTTTCCCTCTTTAAAATAGCTTCCGACTCTCCATTAACTTAAATTGTTATGACAGAAATTAAATAAATTCTATTTAAAGAGTCATTTTTCTCTATTAAAACCACAACTTCTAGATCTATATTTTAATATTTCTCTTCTTGTGTAAACACCGTTGCTAGCCTTTGGACTCACGCAACCAAGAACAGTGAAGATTTATCCTTTGAAGGTGTTCTATGTCCTTACATAGACACAGAACAGTACTAGGTACACAGGAGTTGCTGACTATGTCTATTGAATGAAAAGTACATAAGCAATAGAGCTATGAACAACTGTGTACATGTAAGTGATAAAAATGAGACTGGCATCATGCACATCAGGCTTTACTCGCTTCTATGAGTAAAGATTCAAAAATATTTCTGTGAAAAAGGCAAGCACAAAGAAAAATTCAGGGCCTTTGCCAAACTGAAGTTGTAGTCAGGAAAAGTAGTTAGGCATGCAACTATGCTCTTACCAGGTGTGCTTAAAAAGAAAATAAATAAATAAAGTGAAGGCAAAAGTGGCCCTGGCTGTTTCTAAAGTTAAGGAGCCCGATGCTGGGCAGCAGAAGCACACAAAGGAGAAATAGCTGGGCACTAAATACAGAATCGTGAATCCCTCCCATCGCATGCACGCAAAGGTCATCACACCTTAAATGTCTCACTCCATTCCAGCAACAACTGGCCTCCTAGTTCCTGCTAAAAATGCTAAGCCATCTCCTGCCTTAGGACTTCTCTGCCTTCTGCACCCAGACTATGCCCTCTGTCTGGAGGACTAACTTCAAAGCTATTCTCAAATATTTTCTCAGTGAAGCTCACCCTGATCATTTTAAAATATATACTACACCTCCTCAAAGTAATGCTCAAAATTCTCCAAGCCAGGCTTCAAGAGTACGTGACCTGTGAAATTCCAGATGTTCAAGCTGGCTTTAGAAAAGGCAGAGGAACCAGAGATAAAATTGCCAACATTCATTGGATCATAGAAAAAGCAAGAGAGTTCCAGAAAAACATCTACTTCTGCTTTATTGATGATGCCAAAGCCTTCGCCTGTGTGGATCACAAAGAGCTGTGAAAAATTCTTCAAGAGATGGGGATACCAGACCACCTGACCTGCCTCTTGAGAAATCTGTATGCAGCTCAGGAAGCAACAGTCAGAACTGGACATGGAACAACAGACTGGTTCCAAATAGGAAAAACAGTATGTCAAGCCTGTTGTCACCCTGCTTATTTAACTTATATGCAAAGTACATCATGCAAAATGTCTGGTTGAATGAAGCATAAGCTGGAATTGCCAGGAGAAATATCAATAAAATCAGATATGCACATGATACCACCCTTAGGGCAGAAAGCAAGAGCTAAAGAGCCTTTTGATCAAGTGAAAGAGAAGAGTGAAAAAGTTGACTTAAAAAACTCAACATTCAGAAAATGAAGATCATGGCTTCCTGTCCCGTCACTTCATGGCAAAGAGATGGGGAAATAGTGGAAACAGAGACTTTATCTTTTGGGCTCCAAAATCACTGCAGATGGTGACTGCAGCCATGAAATTAAACGATTCTTGCTCCTTAAAAGAAAAGCTATGATCAAGCTAGACAGCATATTAAAAAGCAGAGACGTTACTTTGCTAACGAAGATCTGTCTAGTCAAAGCTATGGCTTTTCCAGTAGTCATATATGGATGTGAGAGTTAGACCATAAAGAAAGCTGAACACCAAAGAATTGATGCTTTTGAACTGTGGTGTTGGAGAAGACTCTTGAGAGTCCCTTGGACTTCAAGGAGATCCATCCAGTCCATCCTAAAGGACATCAGTCCTGAATATTCATTGGAAGGACAGATGCTAAAGCTGAAACCCCAATATTTTGGCCACCTGATGCAAAGAGCTGACTCATTGGAGAAGACCCTGATGCTGGGAAAGATTGAAGGCAGGAGAAGAGGGCAACAGAGGATGAGGTGGTTGAATAGCATCATCGAATCAATGAACATGAATTTGAGCAAACTCTTGGACATAGTGAAAGACAGGAAGCCTGGTGTTCTGCGGTCCATGGGGTTGCAAAGAGTAGGACATGACTGAGCGACCGAACAACAATAAATATGAATTATGGACACTTGCAGAGAAACAGTCTCCAAAAGACTCAACAATGTGTTTGGCGTTTGAGAGAGATGAGAAAAGATAATAATTAGCAAGTAAGACAACTCTGATCATCTTAATTGGACCTCAAGTTCTGGGTACCTATGTATACGCTGTCTAGTGGGAATTCCCATCTTCAGAATGATTCACATGTGCCTTTCCACTTAATATCATTCTCTAACCAGATTCAGCTATTTTCCACATCTATAGGATGGGAAAATTCAGATTCTTTTTGAAAGAAAGCCTCAGGAAATAAGAGCAATTTAAAATATTCCCCTTTCCTTCCATATTTTCATGTTCATTCATTACCATCAAATAGATTGCAAGTAATTTCAAAGTGGTTGATAGTTACATTAAATAAAGTAGGCATCCTAATGTATGCAGTTAACAGATACAAGGTTGGACACACACAACATATATGTGATACATACACATATACATATATATATATATATATATACAACACATTACAGCTTTAAATGTTCTAGAAACCGATATAAATAATGGTAAATTCATGATATTGTGTATGTCTCATATTTTTTATGTTGAGAATGTTTTAAAGAATATTGCCTAAAGCACTTTTAAGTGAAAAAAACGTTGTATGCCTGAGAGGGATGTATTTTTTTTTTTGACTTTCACTTTCACTATATATTTTTTTTCCATTTTATTTTATTTTTTTTAATATCTAAAAAAGAATTTTATTAAAAAAGCACAAATGCAAAGAAATGAACAGAGGAAAATTTATGCGTCGAACCTGGACTGGTCACTTATGATAATATACATGCTACAATTCCATTCTCTCCAATCATTCCACCTTCACCCTCTCCCACAGAGTCCCAAAGACTGTTCTAAATGCCTATGTCTCTTTTGCAGTCTCTTATACAGGGTTCAGGTTACCATCTTTCTAAATTCCATATATATGCGTTAGTATACTGTATTGATGTTCTTCTTTCTGGCTTACTTCACTCTGTATAATTGGCTCCAATTTCATCCACCTCATTAAAACTGATTCAAATGCATTCTTTTTGATGGCTGAGAAATACTCCATTGTGTATATGTACCAAAGCTTTCTTATCCATTCATCTGCAGATGGACATCTAGGTTGCTTCCATGTCCTGGCTATTATAAACAGTGCTGCGATGAACATTGGAGTACATGTGTCTCTTTCAATTCTGGTTTCCTCGGTGTGTATGCCCAGGAGTGCGATCGCTGGATCATATGGCAGTTCTATTTCCAGTTTTCTGAGGAATCTCCACACTGTTCTCCATAGTGGCTGTACTAGTTTGCATTCCCACCAACAGTGTAAGAGGGTTCCCTTCTCTCCACACCCTCTCCAGCATTTATTGCATGTAGACTTTTGGATAGCAGCCATTCTGACTGGTGTGAAATGGTATCTCATTGTGGTTTTGATTTGCATTTCTCTGATGATGAGGGATGTTGAGCATTTTTTTCATGTGTTTATTAGCCATCTTTATGTCTTCTTTGGAGAAATGTCTGTTTAGTTCTTTGGCCCATTTTTTTTTTATGTAATTATTTTTTATTGGAGGCAAATTATTTTACAATATTATATTGGTTGGTTTTGCCATACATTGATATGAATTTGCCCCGGGTTTACATAAGTTCCCCCTCCTGAACCCCCCTCCCACCTCCCTCCTCCCTTTATCCTCCCTCTGGGTCATCCCCGCATGCCAGCCCCGAGCATCCTATAACATGCATTGACCCTGAACTAGTGATTCGTTTCACATATGACAACATAAGTGTTTCAATGCCATTCTCCCAAATCATCCCACCCTCACCCTCTCCCATAGAGTCCCAAAGACTGTTCTATACATCTGTGTCTCTTTTGCTGGCTCGTATACAGGGTTATCATTTGCATCTTTCTAAATTCCATATATATGTGTTAGTATACTGTATTGGTGTTTTTCTTTCTGGCTTACTTCACTCTGTATAATAGGCTCCAGTTTCATCCACCTCATTAGAACTGATTCAAATGTATTCTTTTTAATGGCTGAATAATACTCCATTGTGTATAGGTACCAAAGCTTTCTTATCCATTCGTCTGCAGATGGACATCTAGGTTGCTTCCATGTCCTGGCTATTATAAGCAGTGCTGCAATGAACATTGGAGTACACGTGTCTCTTTCAATTCTGGTTTCCTCGGTGTGAATGCCCAGGAGTGCGATTGCTGGATCATATGGCAGTTCTATTTCCAATTTTTTGAGGAATCTCCACACTCTTCTCCATAGTGGCTGTACTAGTTTGCATTCCCACCAACAGTGTAAGAGGGTTCCTTTCTCTCCACATCCTCTCCAGCATTTATTGCATGTAGACTTTTGGATAGCAGCCATTCTGACTGGTGTGAAATGGTATCTCATTGTGGTTTTGATTTGCATCTCTCTGATTATGAGGGATGTTGAGCATTTTTTCATGTGTTTGTTAGCCATCTTTATGTCTTCTTTGGAGAAATTTCTGTTTAGTTCTTTGGCCCATTTTTTGATTGGGTCATTTATTTTTCTGGAATTGAGCTGCAGGAGCTGCTTGTATATTTTGGAGATTAATCCTTTATCAGTTGCTTCATTTGCTATTATTTTCTCCCATTATGAAGGCTGTCTTTTCACCTTACTTATAGTTTCCTTTGCTGTGCAGAAGCTTTTGATTTTAATTAGGTCCCATTTGTTTATTTTTGCTTTTATTTCCAATATTCTGGGAGGTGGGTCATGGAGGATCCTGCTGTGATTTATGTCGGAGAGTGTTTTGCCTACGTTCTCCTCTAGGAGTTTTATAGTTTCTGGTCTTACATTTAGCTCTCTAATCCATTTTGAGTTTATTTTGGTGTATGGTGTTAGGAAGTGTTCTAGTTTCATTCTTTTACAAGTGGCTGACCAGTTTTCCCAGCACCACTTGTTAAAGAGACTGTCTTTTCTCCATTTTATATTCTTGCCTCCTTTGTCAAAGATGAGGTGTCCATAGATGCGTGGATTTATCTCTGGGCTTTCTATTTTGTTCCATTGATCTATATTTCTGTCTTTATGCCAGCACCATACTGTCTTGATGACTGTGGCTTTGTAGTAGAGCCTGAAGTCCGGCAGGTTAATTCCCCCAGTTCCATTTTTCTTCCTCAAGATTGCTTTGGCTATTCGAGGTTTTTTGTATTTCCATACAAATTGTGAGATTATTTGTTCTAGTTCTGTGAAAAATATCTTTGGTAGCTTGATAGGGATTGCATTGAATGTATAAATTATTTTGGGTAGTATACTCATTTTTACAATATTTATTCTTCCAATCCATGAACATGGTATATTTCTCCATCTATTAGTGTCCTCTTTGATTGCTTTCAGTAGTGTTTTATAGTTTTCTATGTACAAGTCTTTTGTTTCCTTAGGTAGATATATTCCTAAGTATTTAATTCTTTTCGTTGCAACAGTGAATGGAATAGTTTCCTTAATTTCTCTTTCTATTTTCTCATTATTAGTGTATAGGAATGCAAGGGATTTCTGTGTGTTGATTTTATATCCTGCAATGTTACTGTAATCATTGATTAGCTCTAGTAGTTTTCTGGTAGAGTCTCTAGGGTTTTCTGTGTAGAGGATCATGTCATCAGCGAACAGTGAAAGTTTTACTTCTTCTTTTCCAATTTGTATTCCTTTTATGTCTTTTTCTGCTCTGATTGCTGTAGCCAAAACTTCCAGAACTATGTTGAAGAGTAGTGGTGAGAGTGGGCACCCTTGTCTTGTTCCTGACTTTAGGGGAAATGCTTTCAGTTTTTCACCATTGAGGATAATGTTTGCTGTGGGTTTGTCATATATAGCTTTTATTATGTTGAGGTATGTCCCTTCTATTCCCACTTTCTGGAGGGTTTTTATCATAAATGGATGTTGAATTTTGTCGAAGGCTTTCTCTGCATCTATTGAGATAATCATATGATTTTTATTTTTCAGTTTGTTAATGTGGTGTATTACGTTGACTGATTTGCGGATATTGAAGAATCCTTGCATTCCTGGGATAAAGCCCACTTGGTCATGATGTATGATCTTCTTAATATGCTGTTGGATTCTGATTGCTAGAATTTTGTTAAGGATTTTTGCATCTATGTTCATCAGTGATAATGGCCTGTAGTTTTCTTTTTTTGTGGGGTCTTTACCAGGTTTTGGGATTAGGGTGATGGTGGCCTCATAGAATGAGTTTGGAAGTTTCCCTTCCTCAGCAGTTTTCTGGAAGAGTTTGAGTAGAATAGGTGTTAGCTCTTCTCTAAATTTTTGATAGAATTCAGCTGTGAAGCCGTCTGGACCTGGGCTTTTGTTTGCTGGGAGATTTTTGATTACAGTTTCAATTTCTGTGCTTGTGATGGGTCTGTTCAGATTTTCTATTTCTTCCTGGTTCAGTTTTGGAAAGTTGTATTTTTCTAGGAATTTGTCCATTTCTTTTAAAAAGCTAGTGTCTATATATATATAGTTCCTAACCACATTTGCTGATGGATTCAATAGATTAGTCATTACATGTCACCTCTGGTAGGTTATATAGATTAAATGATAATTAAGGACCAATCCCTTTTAAAAATAATTGCATGTTGCAGCTTATCTTTATGATTGCTTTGTGGCATCATATTATGCTACAACTTATATTAAAGGTTGGCTGCATATTTATTTCATATTCATTTTATATATGCTTTTGGTTGCATATTATTTCATATTTATTTTAGATATGAAAGAAATATGCTTACCTAGAGGACAGCCTTCCAAAGTGACGCTGTTAATAATAAGAGTTATATTCACAGTGAATGTGAACATGTTTGCTGTTGTGTTGGAAGAGCACAAGTGTCAGTTACAAAGGATATCCAAAAGCTCTTGGGTAAATTGTTTCATTCACGGTATGCAAGCACTTTTATAATCAGATGAAGAAATTCAAGTACAGAGGTACTTGCAAAGGTCCTGCTACCAAAGGGAACTAGAAAGTGAGAATTTGCAGATAATAATCAAAGATGAAATTTAATTAAGGAAAAGGGGTGAGGGGAAAAGAACCAGGACATGGTCCTTGTACATGTCGATTGTCTTTTAAGTTAATGAATCACTTGCGGACAGTGAACGCTAGCACTAATAGCGGTACTTGATAATGCTTGGGTGTTCAGTGAAAAAAGATCACATCACTTGACTGAAAACCTGACCCTAAACTCAGGCACTCAGACTAAGACGCCCAAAGAACCACTCGTGAAACAAAGTGACATCTTGAACTTTGAAGAGAAATTTATATGCACATTAGGAATCTTACACCATGCGTACCTTTTCACCAATAACCTTTTCAAACATTGTACCGAGCAGTATGCTGGAAAGAAATGCTAATAGTAGCTCACTTTCTTTGAGCATTAACCACATCGCTTAATTCATGTGTAAGATCTGCTTCTGTATCTTGGCTAAATAATACACATTTTCTTTTATTCTTACCAGTGATGTCAATGTTTCGTTTTTCTGATTTATTCTTTTATTTTGCACTGATCTAAGAAGTACAGTACCACATTTTGTTGAGGTAATTAAGAGTTATAGATTAGCCCGTAGAATTCAATAAACATACATATTTTTCCTTGGAAAATAGACAAGTTTTACTTGCTTAGTCAACATAACACAAATTTAGCACCTATTGGCTCCTTTACAGAGTCATCTTCACTTAATCCTTTCAAATTTAAGATGAGTTATTATCTTATTTTCCAGTAGAGGAAACAAAATCTGAAAGTTTAATTTCCTTGCCCAAAGGAATTTAGATCTATAAAACTTCAAAGGTCAATATATTAAATTACATTTTCTCTCAAATATTCTATCATGAGTGTTACAGATGCCATGGGTGTTCCCACTGGATTCCTCTTTCTGGCTCCTCCACCCATCCCTGATTACTTCCAATGGCTGACACTGAAACTCTTCTCAGAAGAACTGTCCTTGACAGGCATGAGTCAACTTCCCCGAAGATGTCCTGGTGGCCTGCGTCTACCCTCTGCCTTCGGTAACCCTCAGGTAATTCCTATCCCCTTTGCTCCTGGAGAGAGCAATCTCAGTACAAATCATGCTTCTGAAATGTTAGTTTCTCAGTCATATCCATCTCTTTGCAACCCCATGAACTGTAGCCCAGCAGGCTCCTCTGTCCATGGAATTCTCCAGGCAAGAATACTGAGGTGGACAGCCATTTCCTTCTCCAGGGGATCTTCATGACCAAGGATTGAATCTGGGTGCCCTGCAGTGCAGGTGGATTCTTTTCCATCTGAGCCACCCTGCTTCAAAACTCCCCTGTGAAATCAGGTTGAATTTGAAGCCGTGGTGATGACTAGCTTCTTCCTCAATCCCGGCTTCTCCCCTCATCCGCTTACAGGCTTTTCCTGAGAACCTTGCCTCACATGCTGCTGCTGCTGAGTCGCTTCAGTCGTGTCCGACTCTGTGCGACCCCACAGACGGCAGCCCACCAGGCTCCGCCGTCCCTGGGATTCTCCAGGCCAGAACACTGGAGTGGGCTGCCATTTCCTTCTCCAATGTGTGAAAGTGAAAAGTGAAAGTGAAGTCGCTAGTGGCGACCCCATGGACTACAGCCTACCAGGCTCCTCCATCCATGCGATTTTCTAGGCAAGAGTACTGGAGTGGCGTGCCATTGCCTTCTCCGTTGCCTCACATAGGAACCCCCTTTTGAAGTTTCACTGGTAGGAAACCTGACCTGAAACAGTTGGTGGCAAGGGTGTCTCTAGAGTAGACTGTGAAGATAGGATTGACTTGCTTATCAGCTAGTCCCAGTGAGGACCCCAGGCCTGGTCACCAGTGGCGTATGCAGTGTGATGAAGCAGGACAATTGCTGAGAATTACACCGTGGTGTTCTGGGGCAGGACTAGTTGCAGATGTACTAGCTTCTTTAGTGTCTTTGGCATTTGATAGATACAGGGAAAAAGTGACTCTAAAATTAGTGTACAATTGAGTGGGTATGGCTGAGAGCTACTAACTTATTAGGGAGAAATGACAGGCTCCAATCAGTCAATCAACAGTTTAAAGCAAAGTCTGGAAGTCAGAGTGCCCCCTTGGCAGGGTTTAAAGAGACTCTCACCTAGTGCAGTTTGAGGCTTAATTAATTATAAGAATTAATTGCAAAAGTAACAGAACATCAGAGAAAGCTCAATTTTTATCTAGGCAATGCTCACATGCCAAAGTTAGGACTCACTAGGAAAAGACTGGCACCTTCAGATTTGAGATATGGATATTCGTACAGTTGAAAGGAAGAAGCATGCAACTTTAGGCTACCCTGAGTTTTCTGAGATAGCACACCCCACCTCCACTTGGCAGAAGTAAGAGCATCTCCCGAGCCTCCGAACCAGGAGGCCTCAGAGCAACTGTCTCACAGGACAGCACTTGCCATCTTCAATGTTGTGCCTCTTCTTCTGTCTGCCAGGCCAGAGGTGGGGGTTAAACCTCCTGAGGTTAACTGACCATCGAAATACTGCTGAGCCCACTAAGGGAGGGAGTGATTTTCTGATAAACGATTATAGGATGTAACTAGTTCTCCAGGAGCTTGGCCTAGAAATGTATCCTAGAGTGCTGAATAGAATGTTAAACTGGTTAGAAGAAATTCTGTCAGAAATAGGTCACTCTCCCGTGACTCTGTATTTAATTGCATGACATGGCCCTTAGAGGCATTTTAATAAATAGAATCTCCACTCGAAGATCAGAGACGCCAATGGCCTATATTACATACAGAAATGATTTCAGATTTGTGGAACAAAGAATGAAAAGTCTCAGAAAAGTGGGGGTGCAAGAGTGGATCCATTATGTAAGAATTGAAAGAAAGACCCCGCATCTGACACTGTTCTCAGGAGCATCCAGAAGACATTCTGTTTATCCAGGACACAAGGAATGCCTTCATAAGGGAGGCACCAGTGCTTTGGGGAATTCTGTATTGTAAAGATAAAGTTGCAGAACTGGTCTCCCTGCTATTAATGGAGACAATAGCTTTCCAGAATATCAGACAGCATATGCCGCCACTTAACTGTCAGAGACAATGTGAGAGTCACTACCTCACACACAATCTGATCCTAATGAGGACCAGGGCTGGACCTGACTCACAGACCTATGGAGGTGGCTCAAAGGGAAAGTGCTAGTCACTCAGTCGTGTCTGACTCTTTGTGACCCCATGGACTGTACCCTGCCAGGCTCCTCTGTCCATGGGATTTCTCAGGCAAGAATACAAGAGCGGGTTGCCATTTCCTTCTCCAGGGGATCTTCCCTACCCAGGGATCGAACTTGAGTCTCCTGCAATGTAGATGGATTCTTTACCGTCTGAGCCTCCATGGAGATGACTCACACAGCATGGTCCTAGAGGAAGGATGGATGAGTGGTCAGCAAGAATACTGCTTAATATGTAATCAACAGAGATCAAGAATGAATCAACAGAAGGTTGATCAGCTGACCTGATAGAAAAGCAGTCCACTGTCCAGTTCTCAAACCTGAACTAGTCCTCAGACCACAACTACATTGACTGAAAGGGAGGCCAGATGTCTTTGAAGAATGGGACCAAAGAGGCCCCATAACCAAGGAAATATACCTTGGATTAAAGAGAATACTTATATTTTTCAAGTATTATAATATAATACTTATATTATTCCTATATCCACCTGGATATAGGAATGGAGCTGAGGGTGATATTATAGATTCAGAGTATAAATGGAGTCCTAACCAAGGTTTATCTCACAGTTTTTTACTGGGTCCATGGGTCCACTTAGTGGTCATTTCTCAAACCCTGAATGTGTTTTTGAAATGAACACACTTAGCAGCTCTCAGAACTTTCCCATTGACTCCTTGCGTAGTGGTATAAGGATTTTTGTTTTAGTTTCCTAAAACAAAAGACAAATGGAAGCTCCCGAAACAGACCAAGTCCGTAAATAAAAAAGAACTACACAGTAAATCCTGAAATTAGTTAAAGAGTTTAATTTCACCCTCTGAGAAGCAGGGGTAGTGGTTCTCATCTCATCTCATTTCATCAGTCTGTCCCACACAGATATAAAAATAAAAAATTGAAGTGATAGGTAGCGATGAATAAAAATAGATGGCTAAAACCTCAGCTTCATGGCAGCCTTACAGCAGCTGACATGGTAGATGTGATATCTTTACTAGAACGCATCCATATTGCCCTGCTATGAGGTGTGGAGCTATTCATCCAGCAAATGCATCCTTTTCCATATCCATTAGGAAGAGAAGAAAATGTTACTTTCACATGTGATGTATAACATATACATTCTATGGCTGCTGTATGCAAGGGCTAATTTAACTTTCTGTCACAAAATAGTGCCAAAGGACATGGATTATCTGGATGCTGCGTGGCCCATCATATCAATGGCATCATGTGAATTGTACTTGATGAGCAAGAAGAGGCATGCACTCTGGATGCCTGATCAGATAAATTCTCCAGAAGACAGGCGATAGCTGCTAAATCAGCAAAGATTTCAGGAATTTCCTGGTCTGGGGCATGCTGAGATAACTCTTCTGAAAAAACAGGAGCCCCCAGTGTGAGCTCTCCTGGAGGGTGCCATCTTGGCACCAAGACCTGCCCCTACCCTCTAGCCTGCAGGCTCTAGCGCTGATGCCTCAAGACAAACAACCAAGAGGATGGAAACAGCCCCACCCATCAACAGACAAGCAGCCTAAAGTCATCCTGAGCCCACGGTCACCTCTAGACATGCCCCTTGACACGGCCCTGCTCACCAGAGGGACAAGATCCTGTTCCATGCACCAATGAGCAGGGACCAGTCCCTCCCATCAGTAAGACTGCATAACCCAAGATCTCCAGGAGCAAGGGCCAGACACCAGGAGCAAGAAGAACTTTAACCTTGCAGAACTGAGGCTACAAACACAGAAACTTAGACCAAACAAAACAGCAGAGAAATATGTTCTATATGAAGAGACTAGATAAAATCTCATCTTAGAAAAACAGCTAGATGAAGAGAGATAGAACCCAAGAAAATATTGAGGAGATAATAACCTAAAAATCCCCTAATATGGGAAAGGAAACACTCATTCAAGTCCAGAAAGTTCATGGTCCAATATAGAATAAATATGAAGAGGAACATGTGAAGACATTGTAAAAAACACAAACACATGGAAGCTAAATTTGTTACTAAACAACCAATGAATCACTGAAGAAATGAAAGAGGAAATAAAAAACACAAAAATGAATATAAGATGATCTAAAACCTAGGAGATATAGCAAAAGCATTTCTAAGTAGGAAGCAATCTAGAAGAAATGGACATATTCTTAGAAAGGCTGAATCTTCCAAGACTGAACAAGAAAGAAATAGAAAATATTAACAGATGAATCACAAGTACTGAAATTGAAACCGCGATTTAAAAACTTTCAACAAACAAAAGTCCAGAGCCAGAGGGCTTCACAGACAAATTTTATCAAACATTTAGAGAAGAGTTAAGACTGATTTTTCTGAAACTCTTCCAAAAAATTGCAAAGGAAGCAACACTCTCAAGCTCATTCTATGAAGCCATCATCACTCTGGTACCAAAACAAGATGAAGATACCACACAAAAAAGAAAATTACAGACCGATATCACTATGGACATAGACACAAACATATTCAATAGTATACTAGCAACCTGAATACAATACATTAAAAGGGTCTTATAATATGGTCAAGTGGGATTTGCTCCAGGACTGGAATAATTTTTCAATATCCACAAATCAATCCGTGTGATACACCATATCAACAAATTGGATAATAAAACTCATATCATTATCTCAATATGTGAAGAAAAAGCTTTTGAGAAAAATTCAACCTTCATTTCTGATAGAAACTCTCCAGAAAGTGGACATAGATCAAATAGCTTAGGCGCTCAGTCATGTCCAACTCTGTGACTCCATGGACTGTAGCCTACCCGGCTCCTCTGTCCATGGGGATTCTCCAGGCAAGAATACTGGACTGGGTTGCCATGCCCTCCTCCAGGGGAATCTTCCCAACCCAGGGGTAAAACCCAGGTCTCTCACATTGCAGGTGAATTCTTTACCTTCTGAACCATGAGTGAATTCATCATAATAAAGTCCATATATGACAAACCCACTGCAAAGATCATTCTAAATAGTGAAAAACTGAAAGCATTCCCTTTAAGGTTAGGAATAAGAGAAGCATGCCCACTCCCACCACTTTTATTTAACGTAGTTTTGGAAGTGCCAGCTATAGCAATCAGAGAAGAAATAGAAATAAAAGAAATCCAAATTGGGAAAGAAGTAACAGCTACTGTCTGCAGATGACATGATAATATACATAAAATATCCTAAAGATGCTACCAGAAAACTTCCTGAGCTCATCAATCAACTTGGTGGAGTTGCAGAATAGAAATTAATGCACAAAAATCTCTTGCTTCCTATACACTAACAATAAAATATCAGAAAGAGAAATCAAACAGTCTTATTTATCATCAAATCAAAGGAATTAAATACATAGAAATAAACTTACCTGAGGAGACAAAAGACCTATACTCTGAAAACTGTAAGATGCTGATGAAAGGAGTCAAATGACACAAAGAGATGGAAAGATACAGCATGTTCCCAGACTGGAAGAATTGATATTGTAAAAATAAATATACTACCCAAGGCAACGTACACATTCAATGCAATCCCTATCAAATTACCAGTGGCATTTTCTTAGACCTAGAACAAAATTTTTCAACGTGTCTGGAAACACAAAAGACCCCAAATAGCCAAAGAAATCCTGAATAAGAAAAATGGAGCTGGAGGAATCAAGCACCTTGTCTTCAGACTGTACTACAAAGCTATGGTCATCAAAACAGGATGATATACCGGCACAAAATTAGAAACATTGATCAATGAAAGAGGGTAGAAAGTCCATAAATAAACCCACACACAAGTTCAGTTATTATATGACAAAGGAGTCAAGGATATACAATGGAGGAAAGATAGTCTCTTTAATAAGTGCAACTGGGAAAATTGGACAGCTTAATGTAAAAGAATAAAATTAGAACATTTTCTAACACCAAGCACAAAAAATAAATTCAAAATAGATTAAAGACCAAAATGTAAGACTGGGTACTGTAAAACTTCCAAAGGAAAACAAAGACACAACACTGAATATAAATCAAAGCGAGATCTAGAGGAATGAAAACAAAAACAAAATTAAAAAATGGGACCGAGTTAATCTTAAAACTTTTTACAGCAAAGGAAACCATAGAAAAATGGGAAGACAACCTACAGAATGAGAAAAATATTTGCAAATGAGGCAACCCACAATGGTTTAAACTCCAAAATCTGTAAACAATTTATGCAGCTCGATATCAAATAAAGCAAACAACATAATCGAAAAATAGAAGATCTAAATAGACTTTTCTCCAAAGAAGACACACGGATGTCCAAAACGTACATAAAAAGACACTCAGTATCACAAACTATTAGAGAACTGCAAACCGAAACTACAAGAGGTATCACCTCACACTGGCCAGAATGACCATCATCAAAAAAATCTACAAACAATAAATGCTAGAGAAGGGGTGGAGAAAAGTAAACCCTCCTACACTGTTGGTGGGAATTTAAATTGGTGCAGCCACTGTGGAGGACAGTATAGAGATTCCTTGGGCTTCCCAGGTGGTCTTAGTAGTAAAGAACCTGCCTGCCAACACAGAAGATGTAAGAGATGCAGGTTTGATCCCGGGGTCAGGAAAATCCCCTGGAGAAGGGCATGGCAGCCCACTCCAGTATTCTGGAACCTGGCAGACTACAGTCCAGAGGGTCACAAAGAATCAGACAGAGACTTAACACACATGCATGCACATAGAAGTTCCTTAAAAAAATAAAAATAGAACTGCCATATGATCCACCAGTCCCTCTCCTAGGCATATATTTGGAAAAAATAGTAATTGGAAAAATTACATGCACCCCAATGTTCATTGCAGTACAGTTTACAATATCCATGACATGGAAACAACTTATATGCCCATCAACAGAGAACTGGATAAGAAAACGTGATACATATATTCAAAGGAAAATTACTCATTCATAAAAAAAGACTGAAATAACGCCATTTGCAGCAACAAGGACGGACCTAGATATTATCATTTTAATTGAAGTAAGTCAGAGAAATACAGATGTTATATGATGTCACTTACATGTGCAATCTAAACAAATGAAACAAACAGTAATTCCCTGGTGGTCCAGTCGTTAGGACTCTGTGCTTTCACCGCCAGGGCCCAGGTTCGGTCTCTGGTCAAGGAACTAAGATCCTGCAAACCACATGGCAGGGTCAAAAATAAATGAATAAATAAGGGAAATAATTTTAAAATATTTTTAAATGATACAAATTAGCTTATTTACAAAACAAAAACAGATCACAGACTTCAAGCTATGGTACCAAAGGGAAGTAGGGGAGGGAAGAGGGGTGAATTAGACGTTTGGGATTAACATATATAAATTACTACATGTAAAATAGACAATCATTAAGGACCCACTGTATAGCACAAGGAACTCTACTCAATATTCTGCAATAACCTATATAGGAAAAGACTCTGTAAAGAATGGATGCGTGTGTATGCATAACTGAATCACTTTGCAGTACGCATGAACACACTTTAAATCAGCTATATTCCTGAATAAAATAAAAATTAAATTATAAAAAATGATAGGTGGAGAGAAGAATGTCAGACAGCATGAAAGGGTAGCATTTCAACCCAGAAACGATATTTGTAGTCTTCTAGGAAAAAAGTCCATGTTGAATCTCTGGTAAGCAGGCAGGACTCAAAGGGCGATACCTAATTGTAAAGCAAGTGCGTGCCGGCCACAGAGAACCAGGCACCTCTTCAGAGCACTGGTCACTGTACCGTAGCCCCACTCAGGGGTGGCCCTAAAGACGGCGCTGCGGAGAAATTCTCCCAAAGGGCAGAGCTTCAGACAGCGTCAGGTCATCCATTTTTTGTGTGTGAAGTGAAAAGTAGATAAAAATGTAAACAGACTCATGAGCAGAGACAAATGATTTAGCTGTTTGGTCAAAAGTCTGGAAGAAGCAAAACTGGAATATCATGGACAAGGAGGTCTGGGGAAGAGGCATATTGTAAACAATCACCAGGACAGCTTTTGTTCTTTTCTATTAACGTTTGTCTTCAAGCCTATCTAGCTCAAGCTTCTGTACGGAATAAACTCTGATATGTTTTCTACCCAGTTCAGGTACACTGACATAGCTCTATATTATAATAAGATTTATGTGAGTTGAATACGCAAATATTTTATTATGTAGATTTTAACAAATTATAGTACTCATTTCTTAACCACAGTGTGCCAGATATACTTCACACACCAATGTTACTTCTCAAACCCTGTGCAAAAATATACTGAAGTTAAAGATCAACCAAAGTGATTCTCTGTCACTGTGTAGCTATGTGAACTGTCTCTCGGGGTCTATTAGAAGTAATCCTAGAGGTTGGAAGTATCATACCTACTGCTCAATATACTTAGGATCTTATCTCAGCTTTTGTTTATTTTCCCTGCAACAGAAAACAATATCAAATATCATCTTCATAAATTCCAGATTTTGCAGCAATTAAGTCTAACTCTGATTATATACTTAGATAAGCTGAATACCTGAATTCTTTCAGTCAGTTAAAAACAATAATATGTAAGTGGAACAAAGTGGAAGATAAAGTAAAGCAACCTTTTGCCAGAAAGGTATAGAAAACTTATATCAAATGCTTTTTGTTGTTGTTGTTGTTATGGATAAAGACATGCATTTGTCCCTGTAAAAGCCATAAGTTTGGCTAGGATACAGACCAAGAGACTAAAGGCAATGAAACACAAGAAAAGTAGTTCTTTCACTGAAACCAAAGTAAGTTATAAAACATCCTTACACAAACGAAGAAAGTCACTGTTATAAATACAGTAATAGATTACAGGTAAGCAAAAGACAAGTAGTCTCATATATATGAAGAGCTTCCAACATTGCAAATATATCAAGCAGATTAACAAAATAAAAATGATCCTGAACCTTGATTGAGGACTGTCTTAATGTTCACACTGCAAAAGCTCCTAACTTTTCCTCTCCTACATTCTCTCAGTTCAGTTCAGTCGCTCAGTCGTGTCCGACTCTTGCGACCCCATGAATCGCAGCACGCCAGGCCACCCTGTCCATCACCAACTCCTGGAGTTCACTCAAACTCATGTCCATTGAGTCAGTGATGCTATCCAGCCATCTTATCCTCTGTCGTCCCCATCTCCTCCCACCCCCAATCCCTCCCAGCATCAGACTCTTTTCCAGTGAGTCAACTCGTCGCATGAGGTGGCCAAAGTATTGGAGTTTCAGCTTTAGCATCAGTCCCTCCAATGAACACCCAGGATTGATCTCCTTTAGAATGGACTGGTTGGATCTCCTTGCAGTATAAGGGACTCTCAAGAGTCTTCTCCAACACCACAGTTCAAAAGCATCGATTCTTCGGCGATCAGCTTTCTTCACAGTCCAACTCTCACATCCATACATGACCACGGGAAAAACCATTGCCTTGACTAGACGGACCTTGGTCGGCAAAGTAATGTCTCTAATGTTCCTTTAATTCAAGGAAAATTTGGATAGTAAGTTACCTAGAGTATTGATTTGTAAGAAGTATGTGTCAGAATCATCTGCAAACTTTTAAAAAGTACACAAACACCAATAGCCAGACTCGCTAATTCATAATATCTCATATTGGACCTAGTCATTTGAGTAATATAAAAGCCTTACAAGAATCCATTCACAATGTATAAAAAGTGAAAGTGTTAGTCACTCAGTCGTGTCCACCTCTTTGGGACCCCATGGACTGTAGCTCACCAGGCTCCTCTGTCCATGGAATTCTGCAGACTTGAATACTGGAATGGGTTGCCATTCTCTTCTCCAGGAGATCTTCTTAACCCAGGGATTGAACTTGGGTCTCCTGCATTGCAGGCAGACTCTTTACCATCCTAGTCACCACGGAAATCCCAAATTATCACATTGTATGTTTTAAATAAACTACCATTTTTGTTAACTGTACCTTGATAAAGTTGGGGTGAAAAAAACACCCCAAGTGATTCTGTTATATACCCCTACCTGAGAATTACCATTTGAACAACTGTAAAGTTGTCCACTCAACCTTGACCTCAAACCTCTATTTTTCATAGAATATAAGACATTTTAAGAAACATCCTGTTTGAAAGCATAGCTTAAGAGTTTACTTTTGGTATATTCAATATGTTTGTAAAAGAAGACTAAGCAGGGAGTTTAAAAACCACATATACAATATAACATTTGTGAGAAAATATGATTGTGATGTCAATTTACCCCAAACCTCTTAGAATACATCTGTGAACTGCCTATACACAAGATTATTATGTCACTAATAGAAAGAAGAGGGTTCCTTTACCAATTTAAAAGTATTTAAAAGTATGCATTATTCCTACTTAGTTATATGAACCTGATGACATGATTTCACTTCTAAAGGAAACAAGTGACCAGAGAATAAATAGGTATTCTATTTAAAGAGACACACAGGTAGCAAAGAAATGAACAGACAGCAGGGATGTGAAGGGAATTTCAGTTGCTCAGGGCTTATGGGTGTGTTGCAGAGCACAGGCTGGAGCAAGCTGTTCTTAGGAGGAGTCTGGGTCTTCCCAGGAGGTCAGCTCCAAGTCCAGTGATGCCAACACTGCAGTGCTGAAAGGTGGCTAAAAGGAATGCCCCAGCAAGATAAAATTGTATATTCACCAGTCCATCCTAAAGGAAATCAGTCCTGAACATTCATTGGAAGGACGGATGCTGAAGCTGAAACTCCAATACTTTGGCCACCTGATGTAACTCATTTGAAAAGACCCTGACTCTGGGAAAGATTGAAGGCAGGAGGAGAAGGGACGACAGAGGATGAGATGGTTGGATGGCATCACTGACTCGATGGACATGAGTTTGAGTGAACTCCGGGAGTTGGTGATGGACAGGTAGGCCTGGTGTGCTGCAGTCCATGGGGTCGCAAAAGTCAGACATGACTGAGCGACTGAACTGAACTGATTCACCAGATACTAAATTAGGTAATAGGGCTACTAGGATATATAATACATATTGATATGATTTCTACCTTCCGGAAGTTTGTATTTTTACAAATAAAACAATTTCAAACTAGGGTATTAGTGCTATTAAAAAAACAAACAAACAAGAAAACAAGAAACCAAGATGCCGAGATAGAGAATAATGGACACAGGTAATGATAACTTTAGAAGCGTAGTTGCAAATGGGCTCTCTGAAGACAAAATACTTAAGCTGGGATGTAAAAGAACATGACAGGCAGAGAGACCAGGGATGGACAGCATCGTCCAGTGTGAATACACTTTCTACATGCAAGGAACAGAAATGAATACTGCTGGAAACCAGAGCACAAGCAAGGTTGGCAGGAAATGAAGGGAAGGTGGCAGCAGAGAGGTAACAGACCTTCTCGTAGGCCACGGTTAGGAGATGTGCTCTAAGTACATCAGAACTCAGATCTGGGGGATGAAACCAAGAGTTTCCTTTTGTACATACAACTTTTGTGATGTCAGCAAAATATACAATACATGCATAAAAATAGGAGCCGCTCAAGACACAGAACATCTATCTTCAGAGTATGGTGTAAGATAATAAAAGCCAGCAACACATCCAGCGAAGCTGGAGAAGGAAGCAGTTCAGTGCGGTTTTGCGTTCTTGTCCTGGAAGCTGGAAGACAGGAAGGAAGCAACGGAAAGAGGGCGGAGAACCACGCGTGGAATCGGAATGAAAATATCGCAAAGGTCAAGATGGCCCTTAAACATCAGAAAAAAGTGAACAGCTGCTCTTTGATTATAACCTAGATGTTTTCCTGCACCATTTGTCTCAAACTTGCGCAGCAGAAAAGCGAGCCCATTGGCTCTCACGTGCAGCGGGGCGAGCGCCGGCAGAGGGAGGGCCGCTCCCGCCGGTGCGGAGCTGCAGGGCGGTGGGCGGCGAGGCAACTGCAGGACGAAGTGCAGAAACGCCGGCAGAGCAGCACGCGCTCGGCGATGGCTCCTGCTGCGAAGACACTCGGACCTCATCTGAGGGGCTCGGCTTCCTGAGGCTGAGCTGGCACCCAAAATGTGTGACCAGAAGCTTTACTGTCCATGTCCGAGACCTAACCGAAGAAAGGTCAGTTTCAATGCAGAGTCCGCATCCACACTCCCCACTGGGGAGCAGTCATGCTTTTGTCCTGGGGTGAGACTGCAGATTGAAGGAGAGCTTGTCCCTTAAAGGACTGAACGTGATGTGACGGTCCCACTGAGTCTGACTTCCAAGATACTGAAGAAAGTGCATCAGGGTTCTGACTGATGATATTTTTTCTTCATTTGCCTCTATGGGTTCCATATTTTCCTCTTCCCTTTTTGGGTTTTTGAGTTCTCAAATTACTGTTCTTTTTTTTTTATGTTGTGAGTTCATTGCCAGATTGAAGGTGTCATTTTTGCTCTCATTTTTCTCTTTAACATGTATGCTCTAATTAAATGCTTAACAACCTCTTATGGTATAAAAAGTTATCATTTCTGATTATGCTCATCTATTTGTAGTGTTATTGAAACTTTTGTGTACATTTGCCTTTTTGTTTTAAGAAGAAAAATTCCTTTAAACATTTTCGTACAGCAGGTCTATGGTGATGAGCTCCCTGACTTTCGTTTGTCTGGGAAAGTGTTTCTCCTTCGTATCTGAATGATAACGCTGCTGGGTAGAGTTTTCCTGGATGACATCTTTTATCTTCCAGTACTTTTTAGATGGCATTCTGCTTTTTCCTGTTCCTTAGAATTTCTGCAGAGAAATCTGACTGCCTCACAGAGATTCCTTTGTGGGTCACGGTCCTTTTTCCCTGCTACTTTTAAATTTTATATCATTGACTTTTGACAGTTTTAATATAATGTTCTTAGAGAAGGTCTTTTTGCTTTGAGGTAATTAGGAGTTCCTTGAGCTTCATAAACTTCAATATCCAGTTACTTTCCCAAGTTCAGGAAGTTCTTGGCTTTTATTTCTTTAAATAAACTCTCTGGTCCCTCCTCTTCTCTTCTTCCGGGATACTTATTATACTTATATTTCCTTACCTGATGGAACAGAATATTTCTTATATAATGTCTTCATTTCTTAAAATCTCAATTTTTTTTTCTTCTCTTCCTGAATAATTTCTAGATTTATATCTTCAAGCTTGCTAATTCTCTCTTTCGTATAGTCTGCTGTAATTTGACGCTTTCTATTGCATTTTTCATCTTATTTATTGAGTTTTTAAGTTCAAGAATTTCTATTTGTTTAGAGTTTCAATCTCTTTGGTAAAGTATGCCTTCTGTTTCCGAGTTCATTGACTTGCCTTTTAAAATTTTCTCTTTTTTGAATAGTCTTTTTTTTTTTGTAGTTAATTTATTTTTTATTGGAGGCAAATTATTTTACAATATTATATTGGTTGGTTTTGCCATACATTGATATGAATTTGCCCCGGGTTTACATAAATTCCCCCTCCTGAACCCCCCTCCCACCTCCCTCCTCCCTTTATCCTAATTGAAGTATCATTGATGTATCGTTTTGAGTTTTCTTGTAGCTCATTGAGTTTCTTCACGTTAGCTATGCTGATTTCTCTATCATATTGCAAACTTCCGTCACTCAAAGTCTGGTTCTTGGGGAGTAGTCTTTGATGTGTGTGTGTGTGAGAGGGAGAGATCCCATGTTACCGCATTTTCATCAGTGCTTGATGAGCTTCCACTGCTGGCGCAATTGTAGTAGTGAACAACTTCCTTATTTGGGTAAGACTTTTTTTTTCTTTTTTTACTTTGATTCTCACTCTTCAGCAGGTGCTGTTAGAGGCCTTTCTCTTCTTCTTCAGTAGGTGGCAGTCTAGCACAAATATTGCCTCTGTCTATATTTGCGAGCCTGTGCTGTCTCTCCTCCACCACCTCTACCAGACATCTTCTTGGTTGCTGTGTCCCTGGGATCACTGGCGTCCCTGCTGTCAGTATTACTGTTCTCAATGGAGTTGTTGATGTGGGCACTAGGATGGTGGGCACCTCTGCAACATCCAGAGCTGTCTGTGTCCCAGGCACTGCCATCGCATTTTAGAGAGGAGGAGTTTGGGGGAGGCAGTTAAGATTGTGGGCACCTCTGCTACTCTGGAGTTGTCAGATTTATAGATGCTCCTTTTGAGGGCAGGGGGCTACTGTCAAGGGCCTGCCCACACTGGAAGGGCCTGGGTCACAGTTCCCTCTGCCGTTGTTCCCAGTTCCCTGTGCCTGCAGGCCCCACTGCAACCAGGAGGCTGGAGTCATTTGTTCCACATTTCCTGCTGCTACTGTGTCCTCTGGGGCTGTGAACTCAGCTGTCTCAGCCACGGGCCTGAGATCATGAGTACCACCACTGCCATGCCTCTGTTCCTCCTCCTCTCTGAGTTCTAGTTCCACCACCTTCAGACATACAGATGTGTAGATCTACCCAGCATCCTAGTGCTTGGGGCAGAGGAACCTGTATTGAGTTATGGGCATTTTTATTCGTTGTAGGTTACAGGGGAGAGAGTAAGGGAGCTTCTTACCCTGCCACAAGGCTGATGTCACAATACTGCTGCTGCTGCTGCTAAGTCGCTTCAGTCTTGTCTGACTCTGCGCGACCCCATAGACAGAAGCCCACCAGGCTCTCCCGTCCTTGAGATTCTCCAGGCCAGAACACTGGAGTGGGTTGCCATTTCCTTCTCCAATACTACTTGTTTTTAATTCTAGACTTTTACTTTAGTTCGGTTTTACACTTTCTCTGTTTGGATTCTCCACCTCTTAATTCATTATGATTCTGTTTGCTTTTTGTTTTTGAACATAATAATAATTGCTTGAATGTTGTTGTCTATTGTTTCCAGCATCTGTATCACCTTAGAGCTTCTGTTCATTGACACTTCTATTGAGTAACTTTTTCCTGCTACCTTATGCCTCGCGATATTATATTGTGTGCTTGGCACTGTGCCGTGTACATTGTACACACTCTGGGATTTACTTTTCTCTGAAAGGTATTGAGGTTTTGCTCTAATAGGCAGTCAGATTCAAATTGCAAAAATCTATCTCCAGCAATAGGCAGAAGCTGAAGTTTCCGTTCACTTCTTTCTTATAGCTACTGGTTTTAGAAGAACTGGAACCTTCCTTACATGCGTAGTTCAGTGGGAACACAAAGTCTTTGGTAGAGTTACGACGTAGACTTTTAAGACTCACCAGCTCTAGTTTTCCACTTAAATTTTCCAGCTACTTTGCCAGCTCTGCACTCTAGTCTCTGACAACTTAAGCCTTTAAGACTTGGATTTCTGCTATTCTGACCTCAGATCAAGAATTCCATCAGGACAAAAAAAAGTTGCAAATACACAAATATCATCTGATATTGTTTTCATTTTCAAAGGTCAAATTCCCTCCAGTTTCTGCCTGTTTTTTTCCCCAGTTTTTTCAAACAGATGTTTTCTTTTAAAACATCTTAAAATAATTTATCCAGTTACTATTATTGTTATCTGCATATTGGTAATTATGACAGAGCTTCTCTAGTACCAAAAGCCATAGCTTCAACTCTACAGAAACTACTTTTGTTAGCATCACCAATAGCCCCACACTATTAGATCTAATGGTTAGCTCTCAGTCTTCAACTTAACCCAAACTTTCAGCAGAATTTTACATGTCCTCCTCCTGGAACCACTTTCGTTACTTGCCTTCCAGGAAAACAAAGCTTTTTCTGTTTTCCTCCTAAATGACATTTTCTTCTTAAATTGTTTTCCTAGTTCTTCATCTTCTTCCAGAACTCTTAACTTTGAAAGCCTGCTGTGAGTCAATCTTGCAACTTCCATTTTATGTCTACAAACATTTCCTTGGTGATGTCATCCAGTCTAGTGGCTTTACAAAATGACCAAATGTATAGCTATTCTCCCTGAATCCCAGACATCCATATTTAACTACCTGCTTACTATCTCCATGTGAAAGATCTTCCTTAGATATTCAGTCTTCTAACCTTCACATTCAAAATATCAGAGAACATAAAACGCTCAACCATCATAACATATTCAAGCGTGTGTCTACTAACTGCCTCTGAAATTGCTTAAATCTACCTTGGTTACTGTGGCTTAGTCTGACATTGCAACTGCCTCCTGATACATTTTCAACTTCTACCCTTGCTATCCCACTATGTTTCTCAAGTCAGTAGATAAGTTATTCCTTTAAAATATAAAACAGTTACTATTATGTCGCTGCCAAAGATTATTTTTTAAAATATAAAATTGAAATAGTATCTCTCTGTTCAAGAATTTGTACTTCATCTATCGTAAAAGCCAACGTCATCACAATACCCAAAGAGTCCTTTATAGTCTGGGCCCTCTCTGAGTGCTTCAGCTTCTTTCCTATCTGCTTAGTACGTGGCTACTATTCTGGATTATTTTTTCTAAAAATGGAGTCCCTTAACTTTGCCTTATATTTTAATTTTGGTTTTTCTCAACAGCATTGATATTCTTGCTTCATATACAATCCATTTACTTATTATATTTAGGTTGCCTTCTCCCACTGTAACATAAGCATGATGTTAATAACTTTTACTGTTTGTTTACGGCTATGTTCTTAGAACCCAGAATAGTGCCTAACACAAGTTTGGTATTGAGTAGCTGTTGAATGACTAACTAAGTGAATGAAGGAAATCCTATCTGATTTCTCTCTGACCGTTGAAAATAGTCCCAAATCCCAATACGCTTTATACTCTTGGGCATAATGTTATTGCTATATTCCTCCCCAAAGCTCCATGTCTCCCAAGTGGTCTTTCTCCCCACATGGATAATGTACAGTTATGTTTTAAGTTTCATTTTTCAAAAAGTTTTCTCTTACTTTTTTAGAACCATCTGACTCCAGTCTGGGTTAGTTTTCTTTTGTCCTCAGAATACCTGTTATTCACTGTGGTGTTTGTCTATTCAACTGAAGCTTAAAACTGATAAGCTGTTCATAGCAAGACCGCCTCTCTTCTGTGAACTATTTTATTCCCAGCAGTTGGCGAAACACAGGCTGGGCTTAGTTGCTCAGTTGTGTTGGACTCTTTGCAATCCCATGGACTATAGCCCGCCAGGGCCCTCTATCCATGGGGACTCTCCAGGCAAGAATAGTGGAGTGGGTTGCCATGCCTTCCTCCAGGGGATCATCCCAACCCAGGTACTAAACCCACGTCTCCAGGATTGCAGGCAGATTCTTTACCATCTGAGCCACCAGGGAAGCTCGTGGTCAAAAATAGTATTTGTCAAAAATAACGCTTGAAAGGTATAATTGTTAACCTGAAGTTTTTAGAAGTGAGTGAACTAAGGCTTGGAGCTTCCCAGGTGGCGTTCATGGTAAAGAACCCGTCTGTCAACGCAGCTGAGACATAAGAGACTCGGGTTCAAACCCGGGGTAGGGGGGACACCCTGGAGGAGAGCTCAGGCAGTCCACTCCAGTATTCTTGCCTGGAGAATCCCACGGGCAGAGGAGTATAGCGGTCTATGGTTCATAGGGTCACAAAGAGTCGAACACAACTGAAGCAACTCAGCACAGTACAGCAAACTAAGGCTTGCTTCTGGCTGTAAAACATGATGTGAATGAACTAGTGTCTGAGCCCAAGTCTCTCTAACACTGTACTCTTTCCACATGACATATGAGTTTTATATATATATATATATATACACATATATATATCTGAGTTATATAATTCATATATATATATATGAGTTATATAATTTTCTTATGAGTGTTAAAATAGCAATTTATCATAATGTGTTACACCTTTGTTTCCAGTATAAGTTATTGATCATCCAAGGGAATTTTTCATTGATGAAATGAGTTTTCTCACTATAGTAATATGCAAAGGTGGCATAACTATGTTATATTCATCTTTAGACATACATATTTATGTATCATCAATATTTAAGCCCCTTAAAATACTTTACAAGCTTTGTGTGTCACAACATGGTCAAAATTATGATGACTCTAGTGGAATTTGACAGACCGTGAAGTTAATTTACCTGCTAAGGTGTCAAGAGTGCAAATCTCTCTAGTTGCTGATCTTTGCAGTAAACTAAAAAGCACCTGAGGCAACAGGCAGGAGAGTTTGTGGCAAAGCATAATCAACCACCAGTTAAGCTAATCAAATTTGTAGCAACACGTATGGCACCAAAACGCTTCCCAAAAAGCTCAACATGATGTAAACTGATGAAGACTAAAGTCAAAAATCATAGTTAAAATGTTATTCTTCTCATCCATCAAAGCAGAACACTGCTTCCTGTCCCACTGTGAAGACTATAATTATTTTTAATGGTCTCAAGAGACAGAGCCCAAGCTTGTCAAGTGAAGAAACATAAATGCTCTGCTTGGTACACATCACAGTGCTTTACATGAAAAGACAGCAGTCTTTGGCATCAGGCACTCTTGGGTTTGAATCACCTTCATCATGTGGGAAGCCTGGGATCTCATGGTGTCACATAAACTGTGAGCCTCAGTTTCTTCTTTTGCAAATTATGAAAAATATTTTCTCCTCACTCATTTTTAGGTCCAACTAAAAAGTCACTAGTAAGTTTAAACAATAGAAGTATAGAATTAAAGGAAAAAATTACATGATATCAAAATCAGGATTGAAATGGAAAAGCAAAATGAAGTTCACATACACAAGGTTCATTGCATAAGAAAATAAACCACAACACTTTCCTTTATCCCTGAAAAGTTCAGCATAGCCTATAAACTCTTCCCCTCACTAAAAGTGAACTGTTGAGGCTCAGGAAGTGCTCTGGAAAGAATAATGTCAAATGAAAGACATGTGATTAAGGGAGCTATGGCTGCTTCCTGGTAATCCTTGATCTTCCCCTTACCTTCATTTCTACTTCATGCAGCGCTCCACACACTGTTCTCTGACACTTACATTTGCTTTCACACAAATTTCCTTGTAATATATTTTTACCACTATGTACACCTTTGTAAACTAAAAGTTTATAAAGGGAAGAGTAAGGGGGAAAAAAGTAGAATCAGAAGAAGCAAATCCCCTCATCTTGGCCAGCTCTGTGAACTTTTCTGCCTCATTGACTCCACTTTCCGCCCTGTGATCTGTAATTCAGAGTCTAATTGGTTGTCCTGGAAGTAAGAGGCATGGTTGTCCCATTCTCTTTCCATTCTAGAGAGCAGGAAACTTGTGGAAGGAAAGGGACCTGTTGCACGTTTATAGCTCTGCTGAGTTCCCTCTCAGATTCTTCTGATTTAATCATAATTTTCAGCATTAAAAGTAGACTTTTACATTAAAAATCACCCAATGTCCCTGCAATGGACAGAACTGTGTGCTCCAAAAATCCATACGTTGAACCCTAACTCCCACATGACTTGTATTTGGAGTTAGTAATTAGGGTTAAATGAGGTCATAGAATGGGGCTCTGATTTGATGGATGAGCATCCTTATAAGAAGAGACACCAGGGTCCCCCCCACCCCCCTGAGAACACAGGAAGAAGATAGCCATCTGCAAGTAAGGAAGAGGCCTCCCATTAACAATCCAATTAGCCAGCTTTTTGATTTTGGACTTCCCAGCCTCCGCAACTGTCAGAAATTGTTTCTGCTGTTTAAGCCATCTGGTCTATACAGTCTTTGCTATAGCAGCCTGGGTGACTAATACAGCCCATGTTTGATTCCCCAAAAATCAGTTCCTTTTTGTGATATTTCCAAACACCTTATTGTCTCAGAGCATAAGGGTGAGTCTAGGAGTGGAAAAAGAGTTGTGAACTGACTGACTGACCTAACGTCCTCTAAAGGTGCACTCCGTGACACAAAAAAGAGAAGGGGTGGTTCAAAGACAAAGCAAATACATAGCCATAAACATAATAATTTGAGTGGTTGCCGTAGGCCAAGTTAAAAAGACAATGAGATTAGCACTTATCAACAGGCAATTTAGTTAGAGGATATAAATATATCTAGTATTTATGATGCAAAATCACACATTAAAAATAAAAGCTATTTATTGACTGTTATATAGAGCAGAGAGGAAAGCCACCTAATAGAGTAAAGGAAAATAAGAAATATGATATTCAAATAGGAAGCTATCCAGAATAGTACAGGCTTATCTTTTAAATGAGTTTAGTATGTTCAATATAGGTCATCAGGTCTATGGTCTTAAGCAAGCACTAGGTTTTCCAGGAATCCAAAGCCAACAAAAACAATCTCTTAGCCTCCAAAAGAAAGTGAAATGTTAATTCTAATTTGAAGCTTCTAGGTTTTTTCAGCAGGGGCCACAGGACTGGAAAAGGTCAGTTTTCATTCCAATCCCAAAGAAAGGCAATGCCAAAGTTGCTCTAACTACTGCACAATTACACTCATCTCACACGCTAGTAAAGTCATGCTCAAAATTCTCCAAGCCAGGCTTCAGCAATACGTGAACCATGAACTTCCAGATGTTCAAGCTGGTTTTAGGAAAGGCAGAGGAACCAGCGATCCAATTGCTAATATTCGCTGGATCATCGAAAAAGCAAGAGCGTTCCACAAAAACATCTATTTATGCTTTATTGACTATGCCAAAGCCTTTGACTGTGTGGATCACAATAAACTGTGGAAAATTCTGAAAGAGATGGGAATACCAGACCACCTGACCTGACTCTTGAGAAACCTATATGCAGGTCAGGAAGCAACAGTTAGAACTGTACATGGAACAACAGACTGGTTCCAAATAGGAAAAGGAGTACGTCAAGGCTGTATATTGTCACCCTGCTTATTTAACTTATATGCAGAGTACATTATGAGAAACACTGGACTGGAATAAGCACAAGCTGGAATCAAGTTGCCAGGAGAAATATCAATAACCTCAGATATGCAGATGACACCACCCTTACGGCAGAACGTGAAGAGGAACTAAAAAGCCTCTTGATGAAAGTGAAAGAGGAGAATGAAAAAGCTAGCTTAAAGCTCAACATTCAGAAAACTAAGATCATGACATCTGGTCCCATCACTTCATGGGAAATAGATGGGGAAACAGTGGAAACAGTGTCAGACTTTATTTTTTTGGGCTCCAAAATCACTGCAGATGGTGATTGCAGCCATGAAATTAAAAGACGCTTACTCCTTGGAAGGAAAGTTATGGCCAACCTAGATAGTATATTAAAAAGCAGAGACATTACTTTGCCAACCAAGGTCCGTCTAGTCAAGGCTATGGTTTTTCCAGTGGTCATGTATGGATGTGAAAGTTGGACTGTGAAGAAAGCTGATAACTGAAGAATTGATGCTTTTGAACTGTGGTGCTGGAGAAGACTCTTGAGAGTCCCTTGGACTGCAAGGAGATCCAACCAGTCCATCCTAAAGGAGATCAGTCCTGGGTGTTCATTGGAAAGACTGACATTGAAGCTGAAACTCCACTACTTTGGCCACCTCATGCGAAGAGTTGACTCGTTGGAAAAGAGCCTGATGCTGGGAGGGATTGGGGGCAGGAGGAGAAGGGGACAAGAGAGGATGAGATGGCTGGATGGCATCACAGACTCGATGGACATGAGTTTGGGTAAACTCCGTGAGTTGGTGATGGACAGGGAGGCCTGGCATGCTGTGATTCATGGGGTGGTAAAGAGTTGGACATGACTGAGTGACTGAACTCTACTGAACGGAACTGAGGTTTTTTGTTTTGCATTTTTCACTTTGTAAAAACAAAACAGTAGGAAATGTAATTAACCTTCATTTAATCTGAAGCTTTCACAGGTTAGGTGAAGAGGCTCTACTTCTGTGAATATGATGTTTCAGTAGGTTCTAGATATTTATCCACAATGCATAAATCATTTTTGAGGGTTCAACAGAACAGCCCTGGGCAAAATTTCCTGGTAAGCTGACTTCTGGCTTAAAGTCTTAGAGTTTTGCAGTCTCTGTGTTTACAAGGTTCATAGGCTCAAACAATGAGTAGTCATAACAAAGAGAATAGGTCATCTAACATCTCAGGGGGCTAGACATAACTTGAACATTTGAGAAATTAGCATTCTCATTATGAAACAAATGCATAAATATGACATTTCTTTCTCTTTGATGGTTTTTCTAACCACTCTAAGAAAGGAAAATTTAATTTAAAATTTAATTAAATTAACTAGAAAAATTTAATTAAAAAAACTAATTTAAATTTTGAAAAGCACTAGAGAAGAAAGAAACATCAGGGAAAGTAACAGGAAAAGGAAGCATTTGCTCTCAGAGCTGAGAAGAGGTTCACCTAAGAGCTTATGCTTAATATTCTCAAAGCTTGGGCCCTTCCTACCTGCAATAACCCCCAGCTCTTCCAATTAAAGCTGTGCCTTGTAACAGAGAGAGAAGAAAAGCTAAAAAATGAATCCATAGCATCTCATTCTGGGGAGCCAGAGCCTTTAACATCCTGCTTATCCACCTTCCTTCCACAGTCATCAGTGGACCTGCATGAGCCACAAGATGTATTTTTCCACTGTTGTTAAAGGGGCAGGAGAGAAAGAGAGCTTTTGAGAGATGCCACTTTCAGAACAAGAGAACGTTATGAAAGATGCTGTGTAGAATTGTGCTCTGAAGGGGATCCAGCCATGAATTCACTAGTTATTCCATCCCTAGTATGTGCTAATATGGCTAGAAAGGGATAGAGATTTTTAAACAAATTATTATAGGGCTGTATGGAAGCATTTAAAGAGGCATTGGCCTTGTTCTTGGAGTTATGATAGATTCCTCTGATAAAATGACATCCAAACTGAGAACTGAAGAAATGGAAGTGGTTCTTATCATAAATGCAGTAGAAGAATATGTGTGGCTGGGAGGAGAGACAGAGTTCACTGGGCCTAATTTTTTAAAAAGGGAATTACTGTGAAAGTGTTAAAGTGAAGAAGGCAGAACGGAAGAGACGCAGAACTTTTGAAGCACAGACTGAAGGAGCAAACGGTCTAAGCCACAGACCAGAATGTGGCAAGAAGTTACAGTCACTGCTAAGTGCTAAGCTCTTCAGACTAAGGGGCAAACACGTGAATCTCGTTTTTTGTAGCAGTCACATCAACTTCATAGACGAAAGCAGAGAAAGGATTGGGGAGGAGGACCAGAGTTACTGTAGGGAGACTCAGTGGGTAACCACGTTACAATCCTTCAGACAAGAAGCAACCCTCCCCACAGAAGCATGACAGCAAAGCGGTGAAAAGAGGTGGATGCATTCACTATGTTGTTTAAATGGAGCTGATGCCCCCCAGCTATCAGCAATCACTTCGAAAATCAAGGTGCTCTTCACTGCATTTCGGGATTTGAGGACTGATTTGAGGACTTTGCACACTGCTTCTCACAGAGATATCCTTGAAAATCCTGTGATAATTCATTTCATATATCCATTGGCTAACCTATGGTACCCAGTTGATTGGGCAAACAGCAATTTAGATGTTGCTGTGAAGATATGCTTTATTTATCTTCAGAAGGTTAACTTTTAAATCAGTGCATTAGTCGCTCAATCGTGTTCGACTCTTTGCAACCCCATGGACTGTAGCCTGCCAGACTCCTCTGTCCATGGAATTCTCCAAGCAGGAATACTGGAGTGGGTTGCCATTTCCTTCTCCAGGGGATCTTCCCAACCCAGGGATGGAACCTGGGACTCCCGCATTGCAGGCAGTTGCTTTACCATCTGAGCTACTAGGGAAGTCCAAAGTCACTCAGTTGTGTCTGACTCTTTGTAACCCCATGGTGTATACAGTCCATGGAATTCTCCAGGCCAGCATACTGGAATAGGTAGCTGTTCCCTTTTCCAGGGGACCTTCCCAACCCAGGAATTAAACCCAGGTCTCCCGCGTTGCAGGCAGATATTTTACCAGCTGAGCCACCAGGGGAAGCCCAAGAATACCAGAGTAAGAAGCCCATCCCTTCTCCATCAGATCTTCCTGACCCAGGAATCCAACCAAGGTCTCTTGCCTTGCAGGCAGATTCTTTACCAACTGAGCTACCTGGGAAGCCCTATATATCAGTAGATTTTGAATAAAACAGATTCCCCTTCACGATGTGATCAGGCCTCATCCAGTCAGTTGACAGCATGAAGGAAAAAGACTGAGATACTTCCTTTCAGAAGGAATTCTACCTCCAGCTGCCTTAGGACTCAAACTGCAATATCAAGTCTCCCCAGCTTTCTAGTCTTCCCGGCAGGTGATTGCCTTGGCAGCACCACGATCACATGAGTGAGTCTCTTAAAATAAATCTTTATCCCCGTGTACATACATCCTGTTGCTTCGGTTTCTCTGGAGAAACGAATGCACTCTCTTTCCTGCTCACTACAATCAGTTTCTCCTGTCAGCAAGCCACTTTCTCCCAGCCATAGGGCAGTTCCATTCACTTCTTTCTGCCAACTCCCTAAGCACTGCACAGTGCCAGGCTGTTCACTCCCTTTCTCCCAGACAGTAGAAGTCATCAGACTTTCTGTCTCATCTGCCTTTTACTGCTCACAGGCGGTCAGAAAATTAAGAGTTGGACTATAAAGAAAACTTCAAGATGGGGAACATATGTACACCCAGGGCAGATTCATATCAATGTATGGCAAAACCAATACAATAATGTAATTAGCCTCCAATTAAAATAAATAAATTTTTTTAAAAACTCAAAAGAAATGAAAGTATACTTTTATTACTGATTAAAAAAAAAAAAAGAAAATTGAGCACTGAAGAATTGATGCTTTTGAACTGTGGTGTTGGAGAAGAATCTTGAGAATCCCTTGGACTGCAAGGAGATCCAACCAGTCCATCCTAAAGGAAATCAGTCCTGAATATTCATTGGAAGGACTGAGGCTGAAGCTGAAACTCCAATCCTTTGGCCACCTGATGCGCAAAACTGACTCTCAGGAAAAGACCCTGATGCTGGGAAAGATTGAAGGCGGGAGGAGAAGGGGACGACAGAGGATGAGATGGTTGGATGGCATCACCGACTCAATGGACATGAGTTTGAGCAAGCTCCAGGAGTTGGTGATGGACAGGGAGGCCTGGCATGCTGCAGTCCATGGGGTCGCAAAGAGTTGGACATGACTGAACTGAACTGAACTCATCCCAACAACAAGTCAAGTTCCCCACAAATGGGAAGCCCCCTTTAATGTGTTTCTTATAAGAACTGGCCCTTTTACCAAATTATTTACAGAAAAGGCGTTGCCAAGAGTTCACAAATGAAGTAATATATATTTATCCTAGAAGTCAGAGGTGAAAATATTGTGTTTACTCATATATTAATAATCCTTAGGCCCTGTCTCAGATATTTAGGAGGTAAAAGTTAAAAGCTCCATGATAAACTCAAAACGGCAGGCATGAATGAGGGTGAGAAGAGGAACAGAGGAGAGTCCAAGGTTTCTGTCTTAGATAACAATGTTAGTGAACAAAAATGCCTCTCATAGCAAGGCAGGTGACCAACACAGTGGGTGGGAGGGAGGGCGATTTTATCATATATATATATATAGATAATATACATACGCGTGTGTGTGCTAGATTGCTTCAGTCATATCCAACTCTGTGCAGCCTCATGGACTGTAGGCCGCCAGGCTTCTCTGTCCATGGGGATTCTCCAGGCAAGAATACTGGAGTGGGTTGCCATGCCCTCCTCCAGGGGTTCTTCCTGACCCAGGGATCAAATCCAAGTCTTTTGTGTCTCCTGCATTGGCAGGCAGGTTCTTTACCACTACTGCCACCTGGGAAGCTTATATATATTATACATATATTATAAATTGGTCACACACTAATCCTAAAACTTGTGAAATTTCTCTGGATTTAAAATGTACATGCAAGAATGTCCCAATTATTGGGAATAGATAAAAACCAAATTAATTCTCTAGGATAGGAGACTGCGTGGAGTTAAAGTTGGCATCAACAGACCTAAACCCCTACCCTGACTATTCATCTTGTTATGTCTTTGCTTCTGCATAAAATTTCTCTGTGTTTTAGTTTTTTCTTTAGGAAAGTTAAATCACTATATCTACCTGCAATTGTTCGATGGAACAATTAAATCAATACTGTATATAATAACAACATAGCATATTGAAAAGTGGTAAAAATTCCATAGTGTGTATGTATATCAAATCATTACATTGGATACTTTAAATATATTTGTATTTTTTCAATGATTCCTCAACAAAATTAAAAAAAATGTTTTAAATTAAAAAATTGATTTTTAAGATAAGAAAATTAAGAATCCTGTTATCTACATTTTACATCAATTGCATATAACTATAATTGTTACTTTGATGTCACCTCAGCTGTTAATCAGTAGAACAGTGAAAACTGATAATATTCTGTTGAATTAATACAGTTTTAATCACTCCCTCATCTTCAGCAGATGTTGGTAAACATTTCATGGCCATCAGTCAACCATTTTAGAAGGTTATTAACTCCAACACAGGGCAGTCATTCACAACAAACTAACATTCTCCAGAGGATGTCTTAGAGAATGAAGGAAAGGAAATAATCTATTTGAAGCTATCTTTTAGCTTCAAAACACGACCTGTCTTTTACATTCTCAATCCATTTACCTTATTTGAAAGGCTATACCAGAATTGGAGAAGGAAATGGCAACCCACTCCAGTGTTCTTGCCTGGAGAATCCCAGGGATGGGGGAGCCTGGTGGGCTTCCGTCTATGGGGTCACACAGAGTCGGACACGACTGAAGTGACTTAGCAGTAGCATACCAGAAGAACCATGTGACTAAAAATGAAAAAGGTGTGTTCAGACTATATCTGAATATCCAGTCTGAGGAATTTATTAGTTATGTTATCAAATATCTATACATTATTAATAAAAGACATTTGTATGAACAAGTGACATTTTCAATACTGTCAAAGTCTAATATCATAAAAATATTTTTATACAGAAGGAAAGAAAAAATTCTTTGGGAAAAAGCAAGAGTAAATTACAACTCCAAATCCATTTTCTAACCCTTCACTTATTTTCAAATTTTGCAATATTATCTCACCCCAGGACTGTTTCATAAACAGATCTTTATAGAAATAAGAGTCTGCAATTATCAAATTCAGTAACTGCCTTCAGTCTGCATTCTTCCAACTTTTCATAAATTATCTGACATTTTTATTTTTTTCTCAAATTTATTCTTAATCCCTGACAAATCCAAACATAACTTCAATTAGTCACTATCTCCTGTCAATTTCCATATGCTAATTATATTTAAGCTCTTCTTTCCATCCCACTGCCAGAACTCAGTTTAATATCTCCGGCTGCTGCTGCTGCTGCTGCTAAGTCACTTCAGTCGTGTCCGACTCTGTGCGACTCCATAGACAGCAGCCCACCAGGCTCCTCCATCCCTTTTAGATCCCCTTCCCACCCCACTACTCCACCCCTCTAGGTCACCACAGAGCTTTGGGCTGAGCTGCTTGTGCTACACAGCAGCGTCCTGCTATTTTCCATATGGGAGTATATATATGGCAGTACCACTCTCTCAACTCATTATTGTTTTAAAAATACTCTTTTTCTTTAATATAGAGAGATATGGGGTTGAAGAAGGTGGCACTAGTGGTAGGAACCTGCCTGCCAATGCAGGAGACATCAGAGACAAGGGTTTGATCCCTGGGTCAGGAAGTTCCCTAAAAAAGGAAAGGGCCACTTTCTTGCCTGGAGAATCCCATGGACAAAGGAACCTGGCAGGTTACAGTCCATAGTGTTGCAAACAGTTGAACATGACTGAGGCAACTTAGCATTCATGTTAACAAAATGCTAGTGAAACCAGCGTCAAATTCACTCCTCAGTAAATTTAATCACACAAAATACTACTACTACTTTTAATATAATAAGTTAATTTCCTTCAGATATGATTTTAATTTTTTTCACTTAAATATTATTAAAGGTTAATTTACTATGATATTTAAAAAACAAGCACTCCTAAAAAGAATCATAACTATCATAGTACAGAAAATAAGGTAAATTCATCAATAATTTTAAAAAATGATTTATAAAAGTCATAAATGCTCTTTTCAGATTACCCTGAAAGACAGTTAGGCCACATGGATATACAAAACATCCCATTGTCCTTAAAAGGGTACAATATGACTAAGACTACTTAGTTTTACTGCAAAAAGATAATTTTATTGGACATTTCATGCCCAAGGGGTCAACTGAGTTACAACAATCTATCATTAGCAGTGCATTAACCTCTAACATTACTTAATATTCATAAATGTTAGTAGGGAGAAGTGTCAAAGGTGAAACATTTAAAAAATGTCTTTGAAACAGAGGGGGAAAGCTAATATGCCTTTCCATCTGAAAGTTACATTCATAAGTAGGCATATGTACAACTCAGCCTTTGGAAAGGAGGATAGAACTTTTGCAATCAATTTGTCACTTGGAAAAGACTATTATATAGTGACAAATGACTTTATGTGCACATAATGTGATCACAAGTTTCTTTTTCCTCTTCCAGAATAAACACAAGGTAATGGAAAGAGTTGCAGACTCAAAGCCAAAGCAGTCGTGTCCTCGCTCAGGCTTCACTGCTTGCTGCCTATATGACCTTTGTCAAATCATTTAGCATTTCTGGTCTCTGTTACCTCATCTGTAAAATGAGAAAGGTGAACTCAGTGATCTCTCAGGTAACTCCAAGCTCTAAAAACCTCTAACTCTCAGGAATATATTTTGATGGAAGAATTTCCAAAAGTTCTCTCTTGTAATATCTCCCAACAATACGCTTACTGATATTTTGCCACATATTGTCATATTTTGCTCCATTTTTGAATGTAGATAGTGAATTTTCTCCATGCACTCTAAATATCTCCACAGTGTCTAGTTTAGTTGTTTATATCTACTGAGAACTAAATATATATATAAATGTATAGAATGGATACTAAGAAGTGCTTTCCTAACAACCAGTTTTCTGCCTCCCAGGTATTCCTGATGTTCATTTGTATTTAATTTTATTAAAGATGCTGAATTCACTGACATTTCCAGGAAAGAATTCTGTGATTTAGCCCAATCCAGGAAGCATATTACATTCCCTTCGGGACAGTGATTGGTTCAGGAGTAGGCATGGGACCAAACCTGATTTGAACAGAATGACTCTTTAGTTTTTATTTGAGTGCTAGGCCCTCTTCATTCCTTTCACAGAATCATTTCTAAGTGTAAGGTCTGCACAGCTAGGCTGGACAAAGGATAAAACTGACCCTCAAAGGAAGGCCAAGGGGAACAGTTGCAGACAATGTCACTGGACACTGTTAATAATTATGAACCTCTTGTTCAACCGGTGTGTAGAATTCTTACAGCCTTTGAATTTGGGGTTTTACAAGAAAGCTCATTTACTTTTCAGTTTGAGGTGGTTTAAGTCAGATTTTCTTTTACTTACAACAGAGGTATTCAAATACAAGCAGTTAATAAACTTTTAAAGGATCTGGTTAGTAACACCTCACAGAACTCCCAAAGCTAAATACTGACTATATGACATATATTATTAAATTATTTTGTTTTGTTTTATGGTTTAACATCAATCCTGTAATTTGTATTTTCAACAGATCTACTCCCATAAAATGAATTCTTTCATTTTTAATAAAACCATCATTTCAAAAATAAATAATGCTTTGACCTTAAAAGAAGACTCATAATATTTGTATCGCTCAAGAGACAATATTTCAGTATAGTAACATCTGAAAATCTGAACATAATAATTACTGCTTCAGAAATATCTCTATATACTTGTCAAAAAATATTTTGTTCCCTGCTTATATACCCCATTTTTCCACTTTTCAATATTTGCATTCTGCCTAGCAAGTATAAAGCCTGAATGTCTCCCCCATGCTCTAACAATCAGAAAAAGCCAAATAATCTATAAAAGTATATTTTTTCAGATAAATTAGAGAGCTGAGTTTGCAGGACAAAAAATGCACCTAAAATCTAAGGAAAACCAGCTATGTCCGAGGAGCACGGGACATAAATGAGGCAGAGAACAAGGAGAGGAACTGGGTGCTATACTGATAAGAAAAAAAATCACTTTAAAATTTCTGAAAGGATGTGAGTGAGGGCAGTGGTGAGGGTGTAAATCCATTAGGAGCTTCAGACTCAAAGACAGTTCACATTCATTTGCAGACTTTCCAGCGGTCTCACCAGGACCTTGGGAGAGATTCCAGTGGCAGCACAAATAAAGAAACCGAGGCTAACCACACGTATTGAAGGTAACCATAGCAATAAAAGCTCCAAATGCAGCTCAATCTTCCTTTCCAAAAACTGAACAAAGAAAACGTGAGCCCTGCTTCCCGCATGCATCGCTGTTACTCTCCGATCTTACACACGTGGCAGCTTACCAAGCACAAATTTTGAGAAACATGAAGCAGCAAGGAAAAGCAAAACACTGGTAGAAGGCAGAAAGATCAAAGAACCAGACCCACATATGATGCACTGGGTTAATAAGGTGATGATTGAAATAAAAGGCATGGTACATATAAAGTGAAAGCGAAGTCGCTCAGTCGTGTCCGACTCTCTGCGACCCCGTGGACTGTAGCCCACCAGGCTCCTCCGTCCATGGGATTCTCCAGGAAGAATACTGGAGTGGGTTGTCTTTTCCTTCTCCAGGGGATCTTCCCGACACAGGGAGCGAACCCAGGTCTCCCGCATTGCGGGCAGACGCTTTAACCTCTGAGCCACCAGGGAAGCCCTGGTACATGTAAGAATACCTAGAATTGAGTCATTGGAGACTTAATAACAGCTGAGGAAAGAATTAACGAACTTGATGGCAGGTCAATGAAACTGCTCAAATTAAACCCAACGAGACTTAAAATAATTCAGAATAGAGCATCCAGGAGCCGTGAAAGAATTCCAAAAGATGAAGATAAGAGAATGAGGCAGATGAAATAAGTATTGACTGAAAAGGTAATTATTGGCAAGTCTTCACAAATAATGAAAGGCATCAAAACACAGATTTAAGAGGCTCAGGAAATATGAGGTAATATAGTTTTTTAAAGATAACTAACATTTTAGCTAAACAGAGGAAGAATTTTTGAAAAGTAAAACTCTAAAAATTGGCCAGCGAAAAATGGTACACCACATATAAAAATTGTAATATTTTAATCTGAAGTTATGCACACCAGAAGACAGCAGGATAGCATCAATAAAATGCAAAATTCTAAAAAAATGATTAATTCAGAATTTTATACCAGTGAGAATATCTCTCAAAACAAATGAAAAGCAAAAGTAAAATAAGCATATTTGAGGGTAAACAAAGGCTGAAATAATATAGTCAGCAGTTCTGTGCTACCAGAAATATTAACTCAGTTTCTTCCAGTAGGATAATACTACCAATGGAAATTGGCATCTATAGAAACAAATGAGGAGCTCTAGAAATAACAAAAATAAAGCTAAATATAAACATTTTTATTAACTGCCTTTAACAGATACTTTTATTATCTAAGGCTAAAATGTCACTTTATTGTGAATTTTGAAACAAAGAATTATAAGAAAATGGAAATATGCTGTTATAATACTTAAATACTACATGTGACATGGTATTTAATTCAGATTTAAATTGAAGAAAGTAGAGAAAACCACTAGACCATTCAGATATGACCTAAATCTAATCCCTTATGATTATACAGTGGAAGTGAGAAATAGATTTAAGGGACTAGATCTGATAGATAGAGTGCCTGATGAACTCTGGACAGAGGTTCTTGACATAGTACAGGAGACAGGGACCAAGACCATCCCCATGGAAAAGAAATGCAAAAAAGCAAAATGGCTGTCTGAGGAGGCCTTACAAATAGCTGTGAAAAGAAGAGAAGTGAAAAGCAAAGGAGAAAAGGAAAGATATAAGCATCTGAATGCAGAGTTCCAAAGAATAGCAAGGAGAGATAAGAAAGCCTTCCTCAGTGATCAATGCAAAGAAACAGAGGAAAACAACAGAATAGGAAAAACAAGAGATCTCTTCAAGAAGATTAGAGATTCCAAGGGAACATTTCATGCAAAGATGGGCTCGATAAAGGACAGAAATGGTATAAACCTAACAGAAGCAGAAGATATTAAGAATAGGTGGCAAGAATACATGAAAGAACTGTACAAAAAAGATCTTCACAACCAAGATAATCATGATGGTGTGATCACTCACCTAGAGCCAGATATCCTGGAATGTGAAGTCAAGTGGGCCTTAGAAAGCATCACTATGAACAAAGCTAGTAGAGGTGATGGAATTCCAGTTGAGCTATTTCAAATCCTGAAAGATGATCTTATGAAAGTGCTGCACTCAATATTCCAACAAACTGGGAAAACTCAGCAGTGACCACATGACTGGAAAAGGTCAGTCTTCATTCCAATCCCAAAGAAAGGCAATGCCAAAGAATGCTCAAACTACCGCACAATTGCACTCATCTCACACACTAGTAAAGTCATGCTCAAAATTCTCCAAGCCAGGCTTCAGCAATATGTGAATCGTGAACTTCCAGATGTTCAAGCAGGTTTTAGAAAAGGCAGAGGCACCAGAGATCCAATTGCCAACATCCTCTGGATCATGGAGAAAGCAAGAGAGTTCCAGAAAAGCATCAATTTCTGCTTCATTGACTATGCCAAAGCCTTTGACTGTGTGGATCACAACAAACTGTGGAACATTCTGAAAGAGATGGGAATCCCAGACCACCTGACCTGCCTCTTGAGAAACCTGTATGCAGGTCAGGAAGCAACAGTTAGAAATGGACATGGAACAACAGACTGGTTCCAAATAGGAAAAGGAGTGCGTCAAGGCTGTATATTGTCACCTTGCTTATTTAACTTATATGCAGAGTACATCATGAGGAACGCTGGGCTGGAAGAAGCACAAATGGAATCAAGATTGCTGGGAGAAATATCAATAACCTCAGATATGCAGAGGACAGTACCCCTATGGCAGAAAGTGAAGAGGAACTAAAAAGTCTCTTGATGAAAGTGAAAGAGGAGAGTGAAAAGGTTGGCTTGAAGCTCAACATTCAGAAAACAAAGATCATGGCATCTGGTCCTATCACTTCATGGGAAATAAATGGAAAAACAGTGGAAACAGTGTCAGACTTTATTTTTTTGGGTTCCAAAATCACTGCAGATGCTGATTGCAGCCATGAAATTAAAAGACGCTTACTCCTTGGAAGGAAAGTTATGACCAGCCTAGATAGCACGTTAAAAAACAGAGACATTGCTTTGCCAACCAAGGTCCATCTAGTCAAGGCTATGGTTTTTCCCGTGGTCATGTATGGATGTGAGAGTTGGACTGTGAAGAAAGCTGGTTGCGAAGAATTGATGCTTTTGAACTGTGGTGTTGGAGAAGACTCTTGAGAGTCCCTTGGACTGCACGGAGATCCAACCAGTCCATTCTAGAGGAGATCAGTCCTGGTTGTTCATTGGAAGGACTGATGCTGAAGCTGAAACTCCAATACTTTGGCCACCTCATGCGACGAGTTGACTCACTGGAAAAGACTCTGATGCTGGGAGAGATGGTGGGTAGGAGGAGACGGGGATGACAGAGAGTGAGATGGCTGGATGGCATCACCGACTCGATGGACATGAGTTTGAGTGAACTCTGGGAGTTGGTGATGGACAGGGAGGCCTGGCGTGCTGTGGTTCATGGGGTCGCTAAGAGTCAGACACGACTGAGTGACTGAACTGAACTGAACTGAACTGAACTGTAAGTAACCACTAAAAAGTTTTTAAAATATCTACAATTAATAAACCCTCAGGGGAAATAAAATGGAATCATTTATAAAACTCAATTCTAAAGAAAATTCTAATTGAGAAAAAAAAAAGAACAGATGGAACGTATAGAAAAAAACTAGAAAAGTGGTAGGTTTAGTCTAATTACAATCATACTCAAATGTAATGGCCTATTGTTGTTCAGTAGTTCAGTCGTGTCCGACTCCCTGCAACCCCATGTACTGCAACACACCAGGCTTCCCTGTCCTCCACCATCTCCTGGAGTTTACTCAAACTCATGTCCATTGAGTCGGTGACACCATCCAACCATCTCATTCTCTGTCATCCCCTTCTCCTCTAGCCTTCCGTCTTTCCCAGCATCAGGGTCTTTCCAATGAGTCCATTCTTCATATGAGGTGGCCAAAGTATTGGAACTTCAGCTTCAGCATCAGTCCTTCCAATGAATACTCAGGACTGATTTCCTTTAGGATTCACTGGTTTGATCTCCTTGCAGTCCAAGGGACTCTCAAGAGTCTTCTCCAACACCACAGTTCAAAAGCATCAATTTTTTGGCACTCAGCTTTCTTTATGGTCCAAATCTCACATCCATACATGACTACTGGAAAAACCATAGCTTTGACTATACAGACCTTTGTCAGTAAGGTAATGTCTCTGCATTTTGATACACTGTCTAGGTTTGTCATAGCCTTTCTTCCAAGGAGCAAACATCTTTTAATTTCATGGCTGGAGTCACCATCTGCAGTGATTTTGGAGCCCAAGAAAATGAAGTCTGTCACTGTTTCCATTGTTTCCCCCATCTATCTGCCAAGAAGTGATAGGATCGCATGCCATGATCTTTGTTTTTAGAATGTTGAGTTTTAATTAAAATATAGAGATTGAATTAAACACACACACATACAAACGTATGATTCAGGTACATGCAGTATATAAGAATCCCACTTTAAATATAAAGATGTAAAGAATTTAATATAAAATAAAGGGATATAATGTAATATTCAAACGTTAAACAAAAGCAAGCTACAGAAGCTACAATAAAGCAGACAAAGTAGATAACAAAATAGGAAATATTACCAGGGTCAGGAGGGACACTGCAGGATTATAAAGGGATCAAGAGCATATTAGTATGCTAAATGGACATTCTCCATCGACAAAATTTTAAAATGCATGAAGCAAGAACTGATACAACTAAAAGGAGGGATAAATAAATCTACAATTATTGTTCAGATCAGTTCACTTCAGTTCAGTCGCTCAGTCGGGTCGGAATTTTGCGACCCCATGAATCACAGCACGCCAGGCAGCCCTGTCCATCACCAACTCCCAGAGTTCACTCAAACTCATGTCCATCAACTCGGTGATGCCATCCATCCATCTCATTCTCTGTCGTCCCCTTCTCCTCCCACCCCCCAATCCCTCCCAGCATCAGAGTCTTTTCCAGTGAGTCAACTCGTCTCATGAGGTGGCCAAAGTATTGCAGTTTCAGCTTTAGCATCAGTCCTTCCAATGAACATCCAGGATTGATCTCCTTTAGAATGGACTGGTTGGATCTCCTTGCAGTCCAAGGGACTCTCAAGAGTCTTCTCCAACACCACAGTTCAAAAGCATCAATTCTTCAGTGCTCAGCTTTCTTCACAGTCCAACTCTCACATCCATACATGACCACGGGAAAAACCATAGCCTTGACTAGACGGACCTTGGTTGGCAAAGTAATGTCTCTGATTTTTAATATACTATCTAGGTTGGTCATAGCTTTCCTTCCAAGGAGTAAGCGTCTTTTAATTTCATGGCTGCAATCAGCATCCGCAGTGATTTTGGAGCCCCAAAAAATAAAGTCTGACACTGTTTCCACTGTTTTTCCATCTATTTTCCATGAAGTGATGGGCCCAGATGCCATGATCTTTGTTTTCTGAATGTTGAGCTTCAAGCCAACCTTTTCACTCTCCTCTTTCACTTTCATCAAGAGATTTTTGATTTCCTCTTCACTTTCTGCCATAAGGGTGGTGCCATCTGCATATCTGAGGTTTATTGATATTTCTCCCAGCAATTATTGTTAGGAACCTCAAAAGTACTCTATCAGTACTCAGAGTAATATATGGAAAGAATTAGAGGAGAGATTGTGTGTCTGAATAACATCATCAACCTGCTTGAGCCAGTTTACATTTATAGGATAATCCATGCAATAACAACAGAAACCATAAGGCACGTTAATCAGGATAAACTATATCTTAGGTGATAAAATAAATCCACTTAAAAATCAAACAGAAAACATGGAAGGCAATTAGATCAGAAGTAAATAACAGAAAGATATTTGGAAAATCCCAAATATTTGGAAATTAAGCAACATACTCTATAGTCAATAGGTCAAGAAGAATCCATAAGAAAAATGAGAAATATCTTAATTAAATACAAATAGTAATATATAAGAAATCAGCTGTTGTTGTCCAGTCACTAAGTCATGTCCAACTCTCTGCTACTCCATGCTCCTCTGTCTTCCAGTACCTCGCAGAGTTTGCTCAGATTCATGTCCATTGAGTTGGTGATGCTGTCTAACCAACTTATTCTCTGCTGCTCCCTTCTGCATTTGTTTTCAATCTTTCCCAGCCTCAGGGTCTACTCCAATGAGCTGGTTCTTCGCATCAGGTGGCGAAAGTATTGGAGCTTCAGCTTCAGTGTTAGTCTTTCCAATGAATATTCAGGGTTGATTTCCTTTAGGATTCACTGGTTTGATCTCCTTGCAGTCCAAGGGACTCTCAAGAGTCTTCTCCAGCACCACAGTTCAAAAGCATCAGTTCCTTAGTGCTCAGCTTTCTTTATAGTCCAACTCTCCCATCCATACATGACTGCTGGAAAAACCATAGCTTTGACTACATGGACCTTTGTTGACAAAGTGATGTCTCTGCTTTTTAATACACTAGGTTTGTCATAGCTTCTCTTCTTAGGAGCAAGTGTCTTTTAACTTCATGGCTACTATCACCATCTGCAGTGATTTGGAACCCAAGAAATTCAAATCTGTCACTGCTTCCAATTTTTCCCCATGTATTTGCCATGAAGTGATGGAACTGGATGCCATGATCTTAGTTTTTTTAAAAGTTGTTTTAGCCAGCTTTATCACTCTCCTCTTTCAACTTCAAGAAGCTCTTAGTTTTTCTATGCTTTCTGCAATTACAGTGCTATCATCTGCATGTCTAGGTTTGTTGATATTTCTCCAGCAATCTTGAATCCAGCTTCTGATGCATCCAGCCCAATACTTCTCATGATGTACTCTGCATATAAGTTAAATAAGCAGGGTGACAATATACAGCCTTGATATACTCCTTTCCCAGTTTGGAACCAGTCCATTGTTCCATGTCCGGTTCTACTGTTGTTTTTTGACCAGCATACAGGTTTCTCAGGAAACAAATCAGGTGGTCTAAAACAGACCTGTGGCTAACGTCAGGTTTTACAAATTTGCTGACACATTGACTGCAGCACTTTAACAGCATTGTCTTTCAGGATTTTAAATTGGTCAACTGGACTTTCATCAACGCCACTAGCTTTGTTTGAAGTAATTCTTCCTAAAAGGCCCATTTGAATTCAGACTCCGAGATGGCTGGCTCTAGGTGAATGATCACTACATCATGGTTATCTGGGTCATTAAGACCTTTTTTTGTATAGTTCTTCTATGTATTCTTGCCTCCTCTTTTTAGTCTGTTCTGGTTTTGTTAGGTCCTTAACATTTCTGTCCTTAATCATGCCCATTTGTGCATAAAATGTTACCTTGGTATCTCCAATTTTCTTGAAAGATCTCAGTCTTTCCCATTCTATTATTTTCCTCTATTTCTTTTGATTATTATTCCTGTAGAAAGGCCTTCTTATCTCTCCCTGCTATTCTCTGGAAGTCTTCACTCAGTTGGACATATCTTTCACTTTCTCCCTTGCCTTTCACTTTTTTCTTTACTCAGCTATATGTAAAAGCTCCTCAGACAACCACTTTGCCTTATTGCCTTTCTTTTTATTGAGGATGGTTTTAGTAACTGCTTCTTGTTTAGGTGTGAACCTCCATCCTAGTCTTTCAGGTATAATGCCTTGAATTTATTTGTTATCCCTGCTGCATGAAAATGAGTGATTTGATTGAGGTCATATCTGAATAGTCTAGTGGTTTTCCATAGCTTCTTCAATTTAAGCCTGAATTTTGCATTAAGGAGCTCACAGTATGAGCCACAATCAGTTCCAGGTCTTATTTTTGCTGACTATACAGTACTTCTCCATCTTCAGACTTACTTAGAAATTCTTGCCTTAATATTCTTGTCTCTCTGGGTCTATCACTTATAAAATATTATATCCCCAAACTTGACCAATCCTACCATGGATGGAGGAGCCTGGTAGGCTGCAGTCCATGGGGTTGCTAAGGGTCAGACACGACTGAGCGACTTCACTTTCACTTTTCACTTTCACACATTGGAGAAGGAAATGGCAACCCACTCCAGTGTTCTTGCCTGGAGAATCCCAGGGAGGGGGGAGCCTGGTGGGCTTCCGTCTATGGGGTCACACGGAGTCGGACACAACTGAAGTGACTTAGCAGCAGCAGCAGCAACTAAGCCCAAACATTGAAAAGAACCTTGTTAATCCAGGTCACTTAAGCCTCATAAATATCTTGCTTTTGCTGTCTCCATTCTGAGACACCACTAAACACTATTAAGATTGATACTTCCCTTTATGTGGTAAGCCATTTGTTTCAACGTGCTATTTTGGTGATGTTTTCAAGAAACAAACAATAACAATTTTTGACATCAGCAAAGCTAAGAAACTTCAGAATGCTCAATTCTTCATTCAAATCATGAACACTGATTCAAGACAGTCTCAAAGAAAATTAATTCATAAACCTCTGTAGTTTTCACCATGAATATTTGTTCATAAATTTCTCAAATAAATCTCTCAGTTACATTTTCCTGACATAAGCCTGTCAGAGCTTTACTGTACTCAACTGGGTGAGTAGCAATAATTATAATTACAATTCTAATTAATATTTCCTTACAGTATCTAATATTTTATTACAATTAGGATGCCTAATAATTTAAGCTGAGAATACCAACTCCCAATAATATCAGGCAAAAGTCCTATTTGGAGGGTGATTATATCTTTGGGACAGATTGTATCAAGCCCTATTAACACATCATCCAGGTGTAGGGTATAATTACTGTTATGGAATCACCACTCTGTGTGGACTCTGGAAATCAGAGCGATTCTCAGAGGTTTAATAAAACTACTCCCTGCCCTGTCACTCAGCCTCCTCAGTAGTTCCCATTCACTTCATGCTAGGAATGTTACAGCTTTTTCTACACAAGACATAAATCTTTGCATTCCTCTCTCTCAAAACATCTGCAATCTTTCAGAAATGTCTTGAAGTATCTGCATGTTTAATGTATACTGATTTACAACATTTACAAACATACCTGTATGTTTCTTCACTATGTCAGTGGAAACTTGGAAGACAGAGGCTAGACTCATGGGCTAAAGTGTCTCTCTTAGAGAGCCATTAAAGCCAAAAATAACAAGGTACACAGGAAAATATTCCAAAACCCCCATGTACCCAGTTCAAAAGGAAGATATGCAAATGGCATATGGGCATACTATATGTTTTACCTCATGAATAATTGAGAAGTACAGCTAAAAGCAATTTTATATTATGTACTTTTATGTATCAGAAAGTATTCTAAGAGTTTTACCAAAAAAATATGTTTAATCCTCATAACATCTCTAAAAGATAGTTATAACTCCTATTCCCATGTACAGATGAGCAACTGAGACATACAGAAGTTATGTAATTTTTCCAAAGGGATAAAGTAAATGGAAGAGCCAAGACTTATGTTCCTAACTCTAAACTTATACTGCTACCCCATCCCTAGATAAAGCTACAAAAAGAATTAAAAAAAAAAAATCAGCAGATGTTTCCAGAAAGAAGAAAATGGTGAAACCTTTCATAGTTCACTTTATAAGCATAAACTTGAAAATAAAACCTTACAAGCACACTACATAGAAAGGAAAATTAAATACAAAGCTCACTCACAAAAATGAGCCAAAATAATCTTAAGTGAAATATTAACAAGCTTCAGTTTAGTTCAGTTCAGTCGCTCAGTCGTGTCCAACTCTCTGCGACCCCATGAATCACAGCACGCCAGGCCTTGATGTCCATCACCAACTCCCAGAGTTCACTCAAACTCATGTCCACAGAGTCAGTGATGCCATCCAGCCATCTCATTCTCTGTCGTCCCCTTCTCCTCCCGCCGCCAACCTTTCCCAGCATCAGAGTCTTTTCCAGTGAGTCAACTCGCCGCATGAGGTGGCCAAAGTATTGCAGTTTCAGCTTTAACCAAGCAATAATCTGAAAGGTAATACATAAAACTAAGTTGGATTTATAATAAGAATCAAAGATGCTTTAATTTTCAAAAACTTTCCAACATAATTATTCACCATTGAATGAAGAAAAACATCCGTGTGATCATCTTAATAGATGCATAAAAAATAATTCATTTAAATTCAATAATATTAACCAAAAAATAAAAATTAGGAAGCCAGGACTACAAGAGAGCATCTTTAGTATGACAAGGAAAGCAATTTTACAACAATCATCATACATAAAGCTGAAAGCTTGCTTCTAACAGAGACAATGACTTTTGACAGTCATCATCACTTTTGATGATAGTGGATTTTAGGTCTAATGCAGTAAAGATAGGAAAATAAAAGTTATATGAAGAGGAAATAGAGAAAAATGTTTTCACTGGCAAATGGCATGATTACACATGTAGCAATTACAGAATACTCTAAAGAAAATTTAATATACTAATGTGCTAACATTGGTGGACACAAGATCAATGTAAGAGTCAATTGTATATATTTAATATTTCAAACAAAATTTTAAAAGCTACTATGCCCAGTAGTATCAGAAATAATAAATAAATCTAACAAATTCAAATAGAAAAATAAAACATTACTGAGAAAAAATAGAAAAGATCTAATAAATGGAGAAAGAGGAGAGTGAAAAGGTTGGCTTGAAGCTCAACATTCAGAAAACAAAGATCATGGCATCTGGTCCCATCACTTCATGGGAAATAGATGGAAAAACAGTGGAAACAGTGTCAGACTTTATTTTTGGGGGCTCCAAAATCACTGTGGATGCTGATTGCAGCCATGAAATTAAAAGACGCTTACTCCTTGGAAGGAAAGTTATGACCAACCTAGATAGCATATTAAAAAGCAGAGACATTACTTTGCCAACCAAGGTCCATCCAGTCAAGGCTATGGTTTTTCCCGTGGTCATGTATGGATGTGAGAGTTGGACTGTGAAGAAAGCTGATCGCTGAAGAATTGATGCTTTTGAACTGTGGTGTTGGAGAAGACTCTTGAGAGTCCCTTGAACTGCAAGGAGATCCAACCAGTCCATTCTAGAGGAGATCAATCCTGGATATTCATTGGAAGGGATGATGCTAAAGCTGAAACTGCAATACTTTGGCCACCTCATGCGACGAGTTGACTCACTGGAAAAGACTCTGATGCTGGGAAAGGTTGGGGGCAGGAGGAGAAGGGGACGACAGAGAATGAGATGGCTGGATGGCATCACCGAGTTGATGGACATGAGTTTGAGTGAACTCTGGGAGTTGGTGATGGACAGGGCGGCCTGGCGTGCTGTGATTCATGGGGTCGCGGAGAGTCGGACACGACTGAGCGACTGAACTGAACTGAAGTGAATAAATGGAGAAACCAGCTGTTTTCATACATGGGAAGACTACTATAAAGCTGCTAGTTCACTGCTGCTTTATCTCCAGATTGAATGAAATGCCAAATATTTTCAAGCGAATTATAAATCTAAATGTGAAAGACAAACGATGAACTCTTGAAGGTAACAAAGAATATCTTCTAAAGCTCTGGTAGAGCTTCAATTTCCCAAACAAAATACAAAAATGGAAAAGATTGATATATTAGACTATGTTAAAATTTAAAATAGCATTTATTAAATGATAGCATTAAGAGACTGAAAAGTAAAGCCTCACAGTGGGAGAAGATATTTGCAACACATACAGCCTACAATGGGTTTATATCCTCAAAAAGATTTTGACAATCTAATTTTTAAAATGGGCAAAATATTTGAACAGATCTCCTTAAAATTTGCACTTCATTTGTCAATAAACAAATGAAAAGTCACTCAAACTCACCAGTTATCAGATAAAGTCATGCTAACTAAACAATGAGATAGAACTACACCACACAACGTGGTTGAAACTAAAGGCTGATCTCTCTGTGTTTATATATATATATAGATATATAGATCCTGTATACAGATATATATGTATAATGTACATTTATAAAAACAGTGATTAATGATTGCAGATAAGTTCTCTCCCTCTCACCTCTTCCTCCAATAATATCAAAGGTAGTTTTTCCCTCCCAATATCAGACAGAAGCAAGACTCAAAAAAGCTATAATGCTTCTCAAAAGAGAACAATCTGATCTATGCTGAATGGGACTAGCATTGTGAAAAGAGAAAGAAGTCAACATAACAATGAGCCAGAGAGAGGAAGTGAACGGAGACGGATGCTCAGAATGGCAGCAGAAGGTTCTTCCTCACAGGTATCTGGCAGTGAGGGGACACCGTGTCCAAATGTCCAGGAGTGTGAACACTCACTTACTTATTGTCTGTGAGCTTCCAGCACTTTGACACCTCCTGAACAGAGAGTGAGGGATTACACATTTATTTGGAGATTGAGACATCAAACAAAAGTCTCTTCCTCCAACCAAAATTAAACAGACGAAACCAAATGGGAATTCTCCTAGGAGGTGAGCAGTTGCGTACATATCACCACTGTTATGAATGAGTGAGTTAGTGAGCAGAGGAAATTGAAACATTTGAGACCAAAGTTAGCCTCAGATAAATGCCAATAAGAGATTTACCTATTCATAAAATGCTATACTGTAAAAGCACTAAAGATTTGTAAGACAAAGTTGAAATAAAATGGGAATGGCAACTCCAGTAGAGCCCTGCTGCTGCTGCTGCTAAGTCGCTTCAGTCGTGTCCAACTCTGTGCAACCCCATAGACAGCAGCCCACCAGGCTGTCCCGTCCCTCGGATTCCCCAGGCAAGAACACTGGAGTGGGTTGCCATTTCCTTCTCCATTGCATGAAAGTGAAAAGTGAAAGTGAAGTCGCTCAGTTGTGTCTGACTCTTAGCGACCCCATGGACTGCAGCCTACCAGGCTCCTCCATCCATGGGATTTTCCAGGCAAGAGTACTGGAGTGGGGTGCCATTGCCATCTCTGCCAGTAGAGCCCTAGTTTATTCCAGTTCCCACTGTTCACTATATTTCTTACTGCCCGACATAAGCATACACAAAATTACTTCCTTGTAGTTGTAATTATTCAAAACAATTTTTCAAAACAATAATAACAGCAGGAGCAGCCATGATAACAACAAATAGATGATGAAATAACACCAAAATCATTTAGATCATACAAAGACATAAACAGATAAGTTGACAAAGCAGAGATTTGTTATTCATTTTAAAAATTCTTTATCTTTGCACCAAATTAGCACGTGCAGCCTATAAGATCAAGGCGTGTCTGCCTTTCTCACTTCCAACTCGGTCTCTTTTTTGGTTCACGTGTCTCGAGTAACACACAGTTTTGCTGAAGACAGTTTCTACACTTACAGTATTCCTGGGCAATCCCAAAAGGAGTTTGCTATTTTTCCTTCTATGTGAGAGCCTCATATTAATTAATCTAGGAGATCTGGAGCTTTACCCGCTTCATGGTGTCATATCTAGGCCCTTTCAGAGCTCTGCCTTCCTGGTGGAGAAGTACTTTGGGAGGAGGGAAAAATTAAATGAGCGGAAGTAGCCTAGCTGAGAAGGGAAGAGAAAATAACTCTATTCTTCAGTTCAGTTCAGTCGCTCAGTTGTGTCCGACTCTTTGCGACCCCATGAATCACAGCACGCCAGGCCTCCCTGTCCATCACCAACTCCCGGAGTTCACTCAAACTCATTGCCATCGAGTTGGTGATGCCATCCAGCCATCTCATTCTCTGTCGTCCCCTTCTGCTCCTGCCCCCAATCCCTCCCAGCATCAGAGTCTTTTCCATTGAGTCAACTCTTCTCATGAGGTGGCCAAAGTATTGGAGCTTCAGCTTTAGCATGAGTCCTTCCAATGAACACCCAGGACTGATCTCCTTTAGAATGGACTGGTATTCTTAGGTTCTTTAAATACATATTAAATTCCAGCAGAGCTATTTAAAATCCTAAAAGATGATGCTATGAAAGTGCTACACTCAATATGTTCGCAAATTTGGAAAACCCAGCAGTGGCCACAGAAGTGGAAAAGGTTAATCTTCATTCAAATTCCCAAAAAGGGCAGTACTAAAGAATGTACAAACTATCAGACAGTTTCTCACCCCCATGATAGTAAGGTTATGCTCAAAATCCTTCAAGCTAGGCTTCAGTTTTATTGAACTTCCAGATGTTAAAGCTGGGTTTAGAAAAGGCAGAAGAACCAGAGATCAAATTGCCAACATTTGCTGGATCATAAAGGAAAACAAGGAAGTTCCATAGAAACATCTACTGTTTAATTAACTATGCTAAAGCCTTTGACTACATGGATCATAGCAAACTGTGGAAACACTTAAAGAGCTGGGAATATCAGACCATGTCACCTGTCTCCTGAGAAACCTGTATACGGGACAAGAAGCAACAACTAGAACCTTATACAGAACAACTGACTAGTTTAAAGTTGAGAAAGGAGTGTGACAAGGCTGTTTACTGTCACCCTTATTTAATTTATACGCAGAGCACATCATGTGAGATGCTGGGCTGGATTAGATACAAACAGGAATCAAGTTTGCCAGAAGAAATATCAACAACCTCAGTTATGCAGATACTACTACTCTAATGGCAGAAAGCAAAGAGGAACTAAAGAGCCTCTTGTTGAGGGTGAAAGAGGAGAGTGAAAAAGCCAGCTTAAAACTCAGCATTAAAAAAACTAAGATGATGGCATCCAGTCCCATCATTTCATGGCAAATGGAAGGGGAGAATGTGGAAGCAGTGACAAATTCCCTCTTCTTGATCTCTAAAATCACTGCAGATGGTGACTGCAGCCATGAAGTTAAAAGATGATTGCTTCTGAGCAGGAAAGCTATGACAAACCTAAACACTGTATAAAAAGCAAAGACATTACTTTGCTGACAAAGGTCTGTATAGTCAAGGATACTGTCTTTCCAGTAGTCATGTATGGATGTGAGAACTGTACCATAAGCAAAACGGAGTGCCGAAGAATTGATGCTTTTGAACTACGGTGTTGGAAATACTCGAGAGTCCCTTGGACTGCAAGGAGACCCAACCAGTCCATCCTAAAGAAAATCAGTCCTGAATATTCATTGGAAGAACTGATGCTTAAGCTGAAGCTCCAATGCTTTGGCCACCTGATGCAAAGATCTCTCTTTGGAAAAGACCCTGATGATGGGAAAGATTGAAGGCACAAGAAGAGAGCGACAGATGAGATGGTTGGATGGATCACCGGTTAAACGAACATGACTTTGGGCAAATTCTGGGAGATGGTGAGGGACAGGGAAGCCTGGTGTGCTGCAATTCATGGGGTCGCAAAGAGGCAAACACAACTTGGCAACTGAACAACAACATATATTGAACCCCAAACACAGAAGAGATTCTGACAAATTATCTTAAACTTATAGATGGACTTATTGCTCTATAAAATATTCTAAATTAGCTCATCCAAACACAAACCTGAGTAACCACACAAGCTCAGTCTCACGATGTGGCCTAAACACACATAAACTGAACACTTATAAACATTGGCACATGAGTAAGTTATCTGATCACCTGTAACCTTGGTTTTCTTAAATTTGTTGTGAAGGCTAAATTAAGTGAAAGTGGAAAAGCAATTATTTTTTTCTCAGACCACTTAACCCACTCAAAATGAAAAAAATAAAAAATAAAAAACTAAGAATTTTTTTCTTACCACTTTAAGAACATATTACTTAAAACATTATCACATTCGTTTACTGAAAACACATTTAAAGTGGAAGTCATTTTTAAATTAACTTAAAATGTTGTCAGGATGTGATGAGTAAGATGGGGTCGCAAAGAGTCAGACACGACAGAGCAACTGAACCAATGAGTAAGATAATGCCCATCCACAAGTGCTTCTGCTGCTCTCTGAGTAACCCAGTAAGTCGTGTTTGCTCTGTGCTGGAGGTCAAAATCACGAATGCAGTTTAAAAAGCAATTAAACACTGAAAGAATAGATGATTACGTGTCCATACCTCAAATATGCTTAATGTATCATCAAAGTCTAATTGGCCAAAGCTATAAAGGAGGTTATTTATTACATCTTTTTAGTGTATAACAGCTATTTAGTATTTTGAAGGTAATTATTTCCAAGACAAACTCACTTGATAACTATTCTCAGATCAAACTAATCTCTCCTATTTGTGAGTGATTATTTTAATTCTTTATTGGAGAGATACATGAAAATGTTAGCTGTCCTCAGGTGAAAACCAAAATGTATTAGGAGGCATGAGAAATTACGAAAAGAAATAATACACTGGTGGAGATCAGTCACATTTTAAAAAGGCAAATTTTAAACAACACAAGGTTATGAGTAGTTAAGTACTGAGTGAAAACAAATGGCCTCTGTTTAATAATTCTAATTTGTGATGACTGAAAAATGAAAGGAATGCTCTGAAATCTCTAAAAGAGAGCCTACAGTTACCCTGGAGGAAGGTGGAAAAATGATTTAAATATTTGTGACTAAATGCAGCTTGTTTTCACTTTAAGCTTTCCTTCTTGGTCTTTTTAAAAGTTTTACAAATATTAAACTGTGTAAAGGAAAGCTGTATGTCATTTAAAACTGCCATAAGTAACATATTCTGAAATCAAAGTAGATATGTTATATTGTACCCAACATATGTTTTCTGGTAACATCATGGGGTTTAAGATCAAAGTCAAAATATCACCAGAAAAATTAGTAATTCCATGAAAACTGTACAGTTATTAGAGTGGACTTTTATTTTTAAGGCATGCTATACCCACACATTGAGAAACGTTTGTGCTTCCTCTCTGATGCTGTCTCCATTTCCCCCAAGCTTATTCGCTGGAATAATACAGTCAAATTGTCAACTTTCAAACATTTTGTTCACATGTGAGCACCAGATGTAGACATGCTTAATATTCCATCTCTAGAGAAACGAGTGGAGAAGGCAATGGCAACCCACTCCAGTGTTCTTGCCTGGAGAATCCCAGGGACGGGGGAGCCTGGTGGGCTGCCGTCTATGGGGTCACACAGAGTCGGACACGACTGAAGTGACTTAGCAGCAGCAGCAGCAGAGAAATGAGCTCGACTCTTACGTGCTTGATCATATGGAAGAGATGATGCCCCTGACTAATGACAGCAGCATGCGAGAGGATTATGCCTAAGTGAGAAATACAGTAGAGTGATTTTTTTTCCAAGCCCACATGAATCACAGAGTCATGAAATTTTAGATCTGGAAGGAACCATCAGTATTATCTAATCCCAAACTTTTATTTCACAAGCAAAACCCAGAAAGGCAAACTGCCTAGCTTGAAGACATGAAGTAATTATAAAGTGTAACACAATTAGTAGATTACAGGAATTAAAAATAAAATATATTTTACCAATTGTATAGACATATACAAACATATAGATGCATGATTTAATCATACTTTTTTAAAGAATTGTTTTGTTTTTTTTCAGAATATTATAACCTAATAGGGGCAGTTTCTAGAATTTGTAGAATTTTAAATACATGGGCTTATCAGTAAATCAAGCGATGGAATGTGTATAATTCCTAACTGAAATTAAGATACATAAAGCTGTACATTAAATTAAAACAATAAACCTACCTACTCAATCAAAGTAACTGACTAGAAATAAAACAAGAATATTTGTAATTATTCACTTGAAAGGTTTGGGAATACTTAAAGCCCTGATCAAAGTATCTGGGATATTTCTTTAGGGAGAAAGAACTGGAATAAGAGGAAAGAGGAGACACCCTATACAGGATAAAATTAGAAGCCCCCCAAATTTATAAGGCAGCAACACCCTTTCAGGGAAGAGGATGTTCTGAACCATGGATTTAAGCACTCCTTGTTCTGGGAGTAGGGTAATCTATGTAACATCCAAATAACTCTTGTTCTATTTACATACACACTTCTGATCATAGTTCATCATTTTTCCAGTTGTTTACCGACAGTAATAGAGATCACTAATTGACAGGCATAAATCTATTTTTCATTATCGTTTTGAGTAGATTAGCATTTGGATTCACACATGACCATCTATGAGCTTGGTATTGTGACTCTAAGTCCAAGAATTTGCCACCATCAAGCTGACAACCCTGAGTCACTAAAATAAAAGGATGAAGTCTAACCCTAGATGTGGTGAATTCCCAAAAGTAGTTGTAGGATCATATCGAAGTCCCTAACCTCCAGTAATCTGTGCTTCCTTCATGACCTGCAAGAATCACTGTGCTTTCCTTCTTTGTAACTTAGATACAGAGTTAGTAGGAAAGTCACATGTTGGTTGGTAATATGTGCTCTAGAATTCCAGAGAGCTGGATTTGAGTTCAGCATACACATTCATGTGCCTTTTGACAAGGCCCAATTTACTCCAAAGTTTGGTGAAAATTTGGAGGACAACTTTAATGCCTGGACAAAGCATAAAAATATTTACATGAAGACTTCAGAGGCTTGATACTGCCATGAGGAAAAGTGCACTCAGTATTTTGAGTTTCCTTTCCCTTAGAAACCTCTTAATTCTTAACATTTTGAGGTGGAAAATTGAGAACAAAAACTGGAATCCAGGCCAGCTAAAGGTGTGCCAAGTAAATACCCTACAATTTTTTTGTAGCCCAAAAGGTTAATTTTCAGAGTAAGAGTGAATTAGAATTAGGATCACAGAGGGACTACATATGGCCCAATCTCGAATCATCTCAATTCTTTAAATTGGATTAAGAAGTCCATATTGATGCTGCTCCTAGAATCCTACCAGAAGTATTGTAAATCCTGTCTGGGGAGAGGTAACATCACTAATGCTCACAGTGTTCCTCCATTTTTCAAAAAAGTGTCTGGCTCATAAAATAATAATAATAATAATTGGGCCCAGGAGTAGAAAGCCATCATTAACAAAACAAAGCAAAACAAAACAGCAGAAAAACTGACAGAAAACTCTAGATATTAGAGTTATCAGGCATCGGTTGTAAAATGAACTTTGCTTACTATGCTTCAAAGAGATATTAGAACTTCTGCAAAGAACTGGTAAATCTATAAAAAGCAAATGGAAGATCTGAAAGTACAAAAATGGAAAAGCACAACAGTCAAATTAAGAATTGAATAGATGTCGGGAACAGAAGAAAAGACAGAATTTATGAAACAATACTAATCAGACGAAAACAGCCAGACTGAAGTATACAGAATGAAAAGTATACAGGGAGTGAGTTATAAAGGACGCCTGAGAAGGTGCAGCGCACATGCAGCTGTGTTTGCAGAAGAGCAAGTGGAAAGCAATCAGGTTTTCTTTTTACTGGAGGCTGACTCACCGGAAAAGACTCTGATGCTGGGAAAGGGTGGGGCGGGAGGAGAAGGGGACGACCGAGAATGAGATGGCTGGATGGCACCACCGACTCTGTGGACATGAGTTTGAGTGAACTCCGGGAGTTGGTGATGGACAGGGAGGCCTGGCGTGCTGTGGTTCATGGAGTCACGGAGAGTCGGACACGACTGAGCGACTGAACTGCACTGAATTACTTTAATAGGACCTGTTTCACTGAACAGTAAAAGGCAACAAGCCGCAGATTTTAAAAGCCCCATGGAAGACAAAACAAACTCAGTCATAAAAACCTAGCTATCAGATTAGATTCCTAGAGAAAATGTCTTTTAAAAATGAAGCTAAGGAAGGGGCCTGGGGCTGAAGAGGCACCTCTGCCCAAATCCTCCTGCTGTCACTCTTGCACAGCGTGTTGGGCATAGGGAGACCGTGCAGGCTTGCGGGGTTGCTCTAGGGTGACTGGCCAAGGGTTGAGGGTGTGGTGAGGCTGGTGGGAAGAGGAGGTAAGGAATAACGTTTTCAGACACACAAAGAATATTGACTAAAACTGTCATTGGAAGACCTGAGCTAAAAACAAACAAACAAAATACTAAAAGGGTGTTATTTCCAAGATAAAAAAGTAGATATAAAACACAACAAAAAATATACTGACTTTTAAAAATACTAGCATATTTTAGAGTTTAAAATATAGAGAAATTAAAAGACATGAAAAATAGCATGCTTTTCAGGGTGGAGGACAGTGCATTTGCCGTGTTCTAAGGGCTTTCCTTACCTAGGAAGAGAATTTTCTTAAATCAATATGTTGATAATGTTATCTCAGTTAGTATTCCACATCCTCTTTTCTGGAAGTTAAAGGCTTGATCTAAACTTTTTATGGCGATTCCAGGAATAAAAATAGCTGTGATCCTTAAAAAACAAGATTTGAGAACTTTTGAGATATTAAATCTAACGATAAAACTAAGTAATTAAGGTGATACAGTCTCAGCATTGAGATATACCAACAGACTGTAAGAGAACAGAGGCCAGAACCAACCACTTGACTATGTGGACACCCCATCCAAAGCAAAGATGATTCTGCAGCTCATTGGAAAATTCATGGTCTTTTCAATAAGTGGTCCTTGGACAACTGGATAGCCATATGACGTCCATATGGACTTGCCATTACGACTCATACAACACTGATCCGATCAACACTTCTTTTCCCAGAAACATAGGCCCTGTGTTAAGGAGGTCTGAGTGAATTTGAAGACAATTATCACTGAATTCCAAAGGAGCTTGAAGTGTTCATAGTGTGATATGACTTCTAAGCCTCTCTGTAACTCTTACCTTCATCTCCATAGGTCACAATTTGCCAGTCTCTTTCAGAACACACAAAGTGAACACATTCTTTGAATGGATCTGATCTGCACCATGATTTCCTGGGTTTCAGTCGCTAGACTATTAATACAGCTATCGGTTCATTTTCATGGCAACCCTGTCAGTAGATGCCAGGTACTAAAATTATAATCAGCCAAAATCCCTTTTTTAAACATGTATTAAGACCTATCTTCTCCTTTTTGAACTGTGGAGTTGCATAAGACTTACAACCTAAGGCCCAAGATTTACCTTAAATCCAATTAAATTTAAAGGGAAAATGAGATTTCATATGTAAAGCACTTTAATGAGGTACCTGATTTATAGTAGCAATCAAAATATTAACTATCGAAAATCTCAGATTTTCCTTAATAGCTTAGAGCATGTGCTGCCAAAGTGAGCGCGTCCTTAATAATTTAGGCACCTTCTAAGAAGATGACAATAAAAGCTCACTTATTAATACTTGTAAACACACAACACAAATACACACACAGGCATTAATGTGTCCATTTTTCTCAAGCCTAAAATTAGTGTTGAAAGAAGCTGCCGTTGTAAAAATTATTCATTGAAATTAACTTTGCCTTGAATAACAAAATAGTTCAAACCTACTTGGAAACTGGAAATAACCCAGGTTGTCACTGCAGACCTCTGAAGTTGGCTAGCGTTTCTGAATGATTGTTACCGCTTGTCTGGAAGTTGAGCCACTGGCTAGCAACAATCTCAGTCCACTTTTCATTTGGCCAGTGTCATACCTTAATGTCACTAATGGCCTACCCTCACCAATAGATAATTGACTGTCTCTGCTCAGCAATCACTGCTCAACTGAAAATAGATCCTGAATAACATTGATCATTTCATTTTCCCTGTCAGGCTTAGCCGTGCTGACGGGACATACCACAAGGTGGGATAATTATGGCAGCGCCTGCAGGGAAGCCATTAGGGGAGTCACGCAGCCTCTGTCAGAGCTACCACTTCTTCTTTCATGTAACTATTGGGGGAAATGTCCTCATCCATTTCACTTTAAAAGCATATTTTCTTACACAAGTTTCATATTCTCTGAAATACACTTGCTCAGAACACACAAAACATAGACAAATGTTAAACTACTAGAAATGTCATCAGCTCACTCCCACAGTCCTAAACCCATCTCAGAATAGGACACAGAAATATATTCAGACCTGGTGAATTCATACTAGAGAGTTATTTCAAATTGCGAAAGAAGCTCTAGTTTTTAAACAGTAAATTCAACATGAGTATAAATAATTATGAAGGCTATTCTTGGAAGCCAGTGAGAATGGAGATTGAGGATTAAATCTTTGTGATTAGAAAAGGAGGAACAGAGTAAATTAGCCATTTGTGGGGCTCATCGAGCATCTTCAAAATAAAACTGCTTGCAGTATTATTCTGTAACCTGCTGTCAATACAGTCTGAGTCAGCCAAATCCAAGTGAATATTCCACTTGAAGGGATTGATTAACCTTGTTTAAGGACACTAATCCTATTTGGTGACTTCTTAACTCCCAGTGTCTCGCTTGTCTATTGCTTGGTACAAAGTTCAGCAAGCCATCACTGAGTGGAGGGTGCTGAGCAGGGCAATTTTTCCACTAGTACAAGACATGTGAATATGCTATTCACTCTTTGCAAATATTCACAGAGTCTTAAGCACCGGTTTGAAAATCCTGAAATTGGTGTTTCAAAATCAAATTTACATTGAAAGATGAATTTGAGTTTCACTCTTACGAAATCTGGTCTCTGCCAAGAATTCTTGCAATCCAGGGGCAAAAGATACAGAGAGTAAAACTTTCTCAGACAGCCCTGTTTTATACCCACTGCTGGCTTTCTTCAGTCTTTAACCAAAAGGAGAAATACTGCTGACAAGCTTCTTCCTTCATGTGTAAAATGTTTTTGATCTAAAGTATACAAACTGTATTTATTGCTTATGAATTATATTTTTTACCCATTTTCGCCGGCCCCGGCGCAACCGACCAGGCAAAGAGGTGCGGCTGAGAGGAGCTACCCCATGCCTGAGGCCAGGGTCGGCGGCCGAGAGGAGCTGCCCCACGTCCAACAGGAGGTGGCTGCGCGGGCACAGGAGGGCCGAGAGGAGCTACTCCACGTTCAAGGTCAGGCGGGCGGCCTTGAGGAGATACCCCTCATCCAAGGTAAGGTACAGCGGCTGCACTTTGCTGGAGCGGCTGTGAAGAGATTTTCCACGACCAAGGTAAGAGAAACCCAAATAAGACGGTAGGTATTGCGAGGGGGCACCAGAGGGCAGACACACTGAAATCATAATCACAGGAAACTAGTCGATCTGATCACAGGTCCACTGGAGAAGGGAATGGCAAACCACTTCAGTATACTTGCCTTGAGAACCCCATGAACAGTATCAAAGGGCAAAATGATAGGATACTGAATGAGGAATTCCCCAGGTCGGTAGGTGCCCAGTATGCTACTGGAGCTCAGTGGAGAAGTAACTCTAGAAGGAATGAAGGGATGGAGCAAAAGCAAAACCAATACCCAGTTGTGGATGTGACCGGTGATAGAAGCAAGGTCCGGTGCTGTAAAGAGCAATATTGCATAGGAACCTGGAATGTTAGGTCCATGAATCAAGGCAAATTGGAAGTGGTCAAACAGGAGATGGCAAGAGTGAACGTCGACATTCTAGGATTCAGTGAACTAAAATGGACTGGAATGGGTGAATTTAACTCAGATGACCGTTATATCTACTACTGTGGGCAGGAATCCCTTAGAAGAAATGGAGTAGCCATCATGGTCAACAAAAGAGTCCGAAATGCAGTACTAGGATGCAATCTTAAAAACGACAGAATGATTTCTCTTCGTTTCCAAGGCAAACCATTCAATATTACAGTAATCCAGGCCTATGCCCCAACCAGTAACACTGAAGAAGCTGAAGTTGAACAGTTCTATGAAGACCTACAAGACCTTTTAGAACTAACACCTAAAAAAGATGTCCTTTTCATTATAGGGGACTGGAATGCAAAAGTAGGAAGTCAAGAAACACCTGGAGTAACAGGCAAATTTGGCCTTGGAACACGGAATGAAGCAGGGCAAAGGCTAATAGAGTTTTGTCAAGAGAACGCACTGGTCATAACAAACACCCTCTTCCAACAACACAAGAGAAGACTCTACACATGGACATCACTAGATGGTCAACACCGAAATCAGATTGATTATATTCTTTGCAGCCAAAGATGGAGAAGCTGTATACAGTTAGCAAAAACAAGACCAGGAGCTGACTGTGGCTCAGATCATGAACTCCTTATTGCCAAATTCAGACTTAAATTGAAGAAAGTAGGGAAAACCACTAGACCATTCAGGTATGACCTAAATCAAATCCCTTATGATTATACAGTGGAAGTGAGGAATAGATTTAAGGGACTAGATCTGACAGAGTGCCTGATGAACTCTGGACGGAGGTTCGTGACATTGTACAGGAGACAGGGACCAAGATCATCCCCATGGAAAAGAAATGCAAAAAAGCAAAATGGCTGTCTGAGAAGGCCTTACAAATAGCTGTGAAAAGAAGAGAAGCAAAAAGCAAAGGAGAAAAGGAAAGATATAAGCATCTGAATGCAGAGTTCCAAAGAATAGCAAGGAGAGATAAGAAAGCCTTCCTCAGTGATCAACGCAAAGAAATAGAGGAAAACAACAGAATAGAAAAAACAAGAGATCTCTTCAAGAAAATTAGAGATTCCAAGGGAACATTTCATGCAAAGATGGGCTCAATAAAGGACAGGAATGGTATGGACCTAACAGAAACAGAAGATATTAAGAAGAGGTGGTAAGAATACACAGAAGAACTGTACAAAAAAGATCTTCACGACCAAGATAGTCACGATAACGTGATCACTGACCTAGAGCCAGACATCTTGGAATGTGAAGTCAAGTGGGCCTTAGAAAGCATCACTACAAACAAAGCTAGTGGAGGTGATGGAATTCCAGTTGAGCTATTTCAAACCTTGAAAGATGATACTGTGAAAATGCTGCACTCAATATGCCAGCAGATTTGGAAAACTCAGCAGTGGCCACAGGCCACAAGAGGTCAATCTTCATTCCAATCCCAAAGAAAGGGAATGCCAAAGAATGCTCAAACTACCGCACAATTGCACTCTTCTCACACGCTAGTAAAGTCATGCTCAAAATTCTCCAAGCCAGGCTTCAGCAGTATGTGAACCGTGAACTCCCAGATGTTCAAGCAGGTTTTAGAAAAGGCAGAGGCACCAGAGATCAAATTGCCAACATCCGCTGGATCATGGAGAAAGCAAGAGAGTTTCAGAAAAACATCTATTTCTGCTTCATTGACTATGCCAAAGCCTTTGACTGTGTGGATCACAAGAAACTGTGGAACATTCTGAAAGAGATGGGAATACCAGACCACCTGACCTGCCTCTTGAGAAACCTGTATGCAGGTCAGGAAGCAACAGTCAGAACTTTACATGGAACAACAGACTGGTTCCAAATAGGAAAGGGAGTGCGTCAAGGCTGTATATTGTCACCTTGCTTGTTTAACTTATATGCAGAGTACATCATGAGGAATGCTGGGCTGGAAGAAGCACAAGCCGGAATCAAGATTGCTGGTAGAAATATCAATAATCTCAGATATGCAGATGACACTACCCTTATGGCAGAAAGTGAAGAGGAACTCAAAGGCCTCTTGATGAAAGTGAAAGAGGAGAGTGAAAAGGTTGGCTTGAAGCTCAACATTCAGAAAACAAAGATCATAGCATCTGGTCCCATCACTTCATGGGAAATAGATGGAAAAACAGTGGAAACAGTGTCAGACTTTATTTTTTTGGGCTCCAAAATCACTGCAGATGCTGATTGCAGCCATGAAATTAAAAGACGCTTACTCCTTGGAAGGAAAGTTATGACCAACCTTGATAATATATTAAAAAGCAGAGACATTACTTTGCCAACCAAGGTCCGTCTGGTCAAGGCTATGGTTTTTCCCGTGGTCATGTATGGATGTGAGAGTTGGACTGTGAAGAAAGCTGATCGCCAAAGAATTGATGCTTTTGAACTGTGGTGTTGGAGAAGACTCTTGAGAGTCCCTTGTACCACAAGGAGATCCAACCAGTCCATTCTAAGGGAGATCGATCCTGGGTGTTCATTGGAAGGACTGATGCTAAAGCTGAAACTGCAATACTTTGGCCACCTCATGCGATGAGTTGACTCACTGGAAAAGACTCTGATGCTGGGAAGGGTTGGGGGCGGGAGGAGAAGGGGACGACGGAGAATGAGATGGCTGGATGGCATCACCGACTCTGTGGACATGAGTTTGAGTGAACTCTGGGAGTTGCTGATGGACAGGGAGGCCTGGCGTGCTGTGATTCATGGGGTTGCAGAGAGTCGGACACGACTGAAACACTGAACTGAACTGAACTGAACTGAACCCATTTTCTCTTTCAGATTCTGTTAGCTCATCATATAATAAATATATTATCTTTTTTAATATTTGTTGGAGACATTTTTAATTCAAAAATGTCATTTTAGTTTAATATCATTATGAATATAAAGAACATATTTCTATGTTATAAAGAAAGCTCAGCACAGAAGAATTGATGCTTTTAAACTGTGGTGTTGGAAAAGACTCTGGAAAGTCCCTTGGACTGCAAGGAGATCCAGCCAGTCCATCCTAAAGGAAATCAGTCATGAATATTCATAGAAAGGACTGATGCTGAAGCTGAAACTCCAATATTTTGGCCACCTGATGAGAAGAGCTAACTCATTGGAAAAGACGCAGATGCTGGGAAAGATTGAAGGCAGGAAGAGAAGGGGATGACAGAGGATGAGATGGTTGGATGGCATCACCGACTTGATGGGCATGAGTTTGAAGAAGCTCTGGGAGTTGGTGATGGATAGGGAGGCCTGGCGTGACCTCCATGGGGTCACAGAGAGTCGGACATGCCTGAAACAGCAGCACAAACTCAGGCACGACCTGGGTCATTAACTTTTGTGAACTGACAGTTCCTGGTTCTTAGTAAGTGCTGAGCAAGCATTTTAGTTATAGTTCAATATTGTTATTATCGTTTCACTCTCCTTGAGTTTCCCATTTTCCTCAGGAGTTTTAGAATTGTCAGAACAGGAGTTTAAGAAAAAAGAGAAGAAGGAACAAAGCAGTCAGAAAAAGAGGAAGGGAGAAAGCGCAAGTGTAAGAGAGGGAAAGGAAGAAAAGCTGTTTGATTTAAAATATTTAAGGTGGGAGAGGAGCCAGGAGGGAGAACTGGATGAAGGCAGTCAAAAGGTAGAAACGTCTAGTTATAAGTACTAGGAATGCATCGTGCAATATGATGAATATTACCACTACTGTACATTATATACTAAAGCTGTTAAGAGAGCAAATCCTGAGGCATCTCATAAAAATTTTTTTTTCTCTATCTATGAGACTATAGATGTTCATTCAACTTACTGTGGTGATCATTCATGATGTATGTCAGTCACATCACTATGTTTACACCTTATTCAGTGCTCTACATCAATTCCATATCAATAAAACTAGAAGAAAAAAATGTCAAAGGGCACGTCCAGATTTTATGGAGCCTAAAACTTATACTGAGTCCCTCTTTAATAAAAATAGTACAAAAAAATTTAATTTGCAAAATGCCTAAAAAAATATACAACCATGTGAGCCCGTTGTTAGGATCCCTCCCAGGGCCTTAAAAAGAGTGACACTTTAAGACTGGCCTTAAAGAGAGGGACACTGAGACTCAACTTTCATCAGGTCTGAGGGAAATATGCTTCCATGCTGCTGCTGCTGCTGCTAAGTCGCTTCAGTCGTGTCCTACTCTGTGCGACCCCATAGACGGCAGCACACCAGGCTCCCCCGTCCCTGGGATTCTTGCCCTCGTCCCCAGGCAAGAACACTGGAGTGGGCTGCCATTTCCTTCTCCAATGCATGCATGCATGCTAAGTCGCTTCAGTCACGTCTGACTCTGTGCGACCCTATGGACAGCAGCCCACCAGTCTCCTCTGTCCACAGGATTCTCCAGGCAAGAGTACTGGAGTGGGTTGCCATTGCCTTCTCCACATGCTTCCATAGACAACCAAAATTGAATTTTGAAGAAAAAGAGCCATCTTGAAAGTAAAACAAAAATCCTTTTAAAACCATCTGCCTTGTGTTCACATTAAGAACAAGAGTGCCTCCTTCATGAGCTCTTCCGTACTGTGCAACTCTTTCTAGAAGACGCCAACACAGGGACTTTGCACTTCAAGAGGGAAGAAAAATCGTTTCTGGCAGAGGGATGGCAGAAGTCATATCAGTGAAGTAAAACACCAGGTTTCTCACTGTTACCACTGAGAAGAGAGAAGGGGCTTGAGAACTATCAGGAGAGACGGAAGAGAGACTGAGCACATTGGAAACAGCACCTTATTCCCAGCAGGCAGTGGCAGCGGGGGCTGCAGGCCCCTAGGGTATGCATTGGTTCCGGCAGAGTCGGGGCGCAGGTGGCGGTAAGCTTTCTGAGCAACAGTTCTGCTTACCTATGGCCACACGTGATGAACATGAGATCCAAAGGTTCATTCCCAACCTACCAAAAAACCCAAAGGGCTCAGAGTTCCAGGGCCCTGACCTTGATCCTAATATCAGAACCCAAAGGCCACTGTGTATACAACATGAGCTGACTTAGATAACAAAACTCAAATGTCAAAAATTGGAAACATTTGAGTCACTTTTATAAAGTTTATAGGTAAAATATATTGAATTGAATTCTATATTTAGAAAAATATAAGAACTTGGCAAACCTAAATTTACAATGAATGATTTTAATAAATGTCAGATTATATATAATTCCTGAGGATATGAAGATATAAAAGTATAACAAGTATATTTATAATTCTCTTTTATTATATCTTGTAGGGTATATATGTTTAATTTATATAATAGTCACTGTATAATTAGTATTTATAAGACTTAATTGTTAGTTATAGTATATTTCTACATATCTACATATTTTCAAATATTTCTCTGAATAACAGGTTAACTTAAAATCTTCTGTTGGCCATAAAGTATTTATAAGCATTATTTCACATAAAACTCTCCAAAAGAAGTTTTGCTGGTTCCTAGTTGCCCAATCTCAGTTTAATACACTTTAATCAAGATTTCTTTTCCATCATTTAGTTTTGTTGAAATCACCAACGGTTGGGGTCCTTTAATGGACCAGAAGCTGACGGTCTGGAGTCGGCGATAAGAAAGTGAAAGAGACAAAGAGAGACAGACAGACAGACATGGGGACCCAAGCTCTGATGGAGCAAGCGCATTTTATCAGCAGAAATGCAGGCTTGTATATCTTTAGTAAGATGACTACTCAGCTATTACACAGGATGAAATCTTATCAATGGCCACAATATGGATGGTCTAATACATACAAGGTCGCTGACGCTGAAAAGAGTTACTGAAGGGAGTCCCTGAAAGGAATCCAAGCAGATACCCTTTTTCATGATCTCGGTCCTGAGAACAGCTTGCAGCTCTGCTCATTCCTGAAATAGAAACTGATAAGGCACAGAGAATCCTTGAGAAATGGCACACAAAGGAAGAAAAATGTAACATATTGGATTCCTTAAAGTTAAACGTCCCCTGACAACCAACTACCTCATATTCTCCACAGCATTGCTGCTGCTGCTGCTGCTAAGTCGCGTCAGTCATGTCCGACTCTGTGTGGCCCCATAGACGGCAGCCCATCAGGCTCCCCCGTCCCTGGGATTCTCCAGGCAAGAACACTGGAGTGGGTTGCCATTTCCTTCTCCAATGTGTGAAAGTGAAAAGTGGGAGTGAAGTCGCTCAGTCGTGTCCGACCCTTAGCGACCCCACGGACTGCAGCCCACCAGGCTCCTCCATCCATGGGATTTTCTAGGCAAGAGTACTGGAGTGGCGTGCCATTGCCTTCTCCGACAGCATTGCTAGATATAGCTCATTACTTAGCTTTTTTTCTCTCTGCTGTTGTTCAGTTATCCAGTCATGTCCGACTCCACAACCCCATTGACTGCAGCGTGCCCTGTCCCCCACCATCTCCCTGAGTTTGCCCGAGTTCAAGCCCATTACAGCGGTGATGCCATCCAGCCGTCTCATCCTCTGATGCCCTCTTCTCCTTCTGCCCTCAATTCTTCCCAGCATCAGGGTCTTTTCCAGTGACTTGGCTGTTTGCATCAGGTGACCAAACTATTGGAGCTTCAGTTTCAGCATCAGTCCTTCAGTGATTTTTCAGGGTTGATTTCCTTTAAGATTAACTGATTTGATCTCCTTGCTATCAAAGGGATTCTCAAGAGTCTTCCCCAGCACCACAGTCTGAAGGCATCAATTCTTGGTGCTCGCCTTCTTTAAGGTCCAACTCTCACAACCGTATGTGACATGAAAAGACCATAACCTTGCCTATATGCATCTTACTTTGCAAGGTAAGGTCTTTGCTTTTCGCACACTGACTCGGTTTGTCATAGCTTTCCCGCCAAGAAGCAGCTGTCCTCTGAGTTCATGGCTGCAGTCATGATTCACAGGGATTTTAGAGCCCAACAGGAGGAAATCTATCATTATTTCCACCTTTTCCCCTTCTATTTGTCATGAAGTCATGGGGCCGGACGCCGTGATCTTAGTTTTTTAATATTTAGTTTTAAGCTGGCTTTTCCACTCTCTTCCTTCACCCTCATCAAGAGGTTCTTCAGTTCCTCTTCATTTATGCAGTTAGAGTGGTATCGTCCACATATCTGAGGTTGCCGATGTTTCTCCCACCAATCTTGATTCCAGGCTGTAACTCACCCAGCCCGGCATTTCTCACGATGTGCTCAGCGTACAAGTTAAATAAACAGCGTGAAAACAAACAGCCTCGTCGTACTCCTTTCTCAGTCCTGAACCAGTCAGCTGTTCCATACAGGATTCCAACTGTTGATTCTTGACCCGCATACAGGTTTCTCAGGAGACAGGTAAAATTCTTGCTTGGAAATATTATTCTCTGCTTATACTCTAAAAGAATCACTCTAGCTGATCCTATTCAGGTCCATGGTTTTAAATCCTATTCATGAGTCATTTTTATCTCTTGCCCCTAGGCCCTTATCTGAGCTCCAGGTACTTATATCCCATTGTCAAATCAATTTCTCAACTGAGATATATTTAATAAATAATAATAGGTAATCTAAATTAACATATTGAAGACTGATCCTTTGATTCGTCTATCCCCCAAAACTTTGCTCTTCCCAGAGCTTTCTCCTCAGTAAAAACAAACAAACAAACAAAAAAACACAATTCAGGCCAAAGGCTAAGAAATAACTTTAATTCATTTTTCCCCCCTCAGGCACCATAAGTCAGATCACATAGATAAAGATAAATACTATATAATATCACTTAAATGTGGAATCTAAAAAATAAACAGATATATACAAGGCAATGGCAAGCCACTCCAGTACTCTTGCCTGCCTGGAAAATCCCATGGATGGAGGAGCCTGGTAGGCTGCAGTCCATGGGGTCGCTAAGGGTCGGACACGACTGAGCAACTTCACTTTCACTTTTCACTTTCACACATTGGAGAAGGAAATGGCAACCCACTCCAGTGTTCTTACCTGGAGAATCCCAGGGATGGGGGAGCCTGGTGGGCTTCCATCTATGAGGTCACACAGAGTCGGATACGACTGAAGTGACTTAGCAGCAGCATATACATAGCAAAACAGAAACAGCCTCACAGATAGTTTGAGGAAACAAACTAATGATTACCACTGGTGAGAGGAAAGAGAGGGAAAGTTGGGATAGGACAGGGAGATTAAGAGATATAAACTACACTGTAAAAAGCAATAAGCAACAGGGACATATTTTACAGCACAAGGAAGTATGGCCATTAATTTGAAACACTTTTTAATGTAGTATAGCCCATAAAAATGCTGACTCACTATTCTGGGAGAAATATCAATAACCTCAGATATGCAGATGACACCACCCTTATGGCAGAAAGTGAAGAAGAACTAAAGAGCCTCTTGATGAAAGTGAAAGAGGAGAGTGAAAAGTTTGGCTTGAAGCTCAACATTCAGAAAATGAAGATCATGGCATCTGGTCCCATCACTTCATGGGAAATAGATGGGGAAACAGTAGAAACAGTGTCAGACTTTATTTTTGGGGGCTCCAAAATCACTGCAGATGCTGATTGCATCCAGGAAATTAAAAGACGCTTACTCCTTGGAAGGAAAGTTATGACCAACTTAGATAGCGTATTAAAAAGCAGAGACATTACTTTGCCAACAAAGGTCCATCTAGTCAAGGCTATGGTTTTTCCTGTGGTCATGTATGGATGTGAGAATTGGACTGTGAAGAAAGCTGATCGCCAAAGAATTGATGCTTTTGAACTGTGGTGCTGGAGAAGACTCTTGAGAGTCCCTTGGACTGCGAGGAGATCCAACCAGTCCATTCTAAAGGAGATCAATCCTGGGTGTTCATTGGAGGGACTGATGCGAAAGATGAAACTGCAATACTTTGGCCACCTCATGCAACAAGTTGACTCACTGGAAAAGAGTCCGATGCTAGGAAGGATTGGGGGTGGGAGGAGACGGGGATGGCAGAGAATGAGATGGCTGGATGGCATCACTGACTCTGTGGACATGAGTTTGAGTGGACTCCGGGAGTTGGTGATGAACAGAGAGGCCTGGCATGCTGTGATTCATGGGGTTGCAAAGAGTCGGACACGACTGAGTGACTGAACTAAACTGAACTGAACACTATTGTGTCCATGTGTGCATGCTCAGTCGTGTCCAGCTCTTTGCAGTCTCACAGACTGTAGCCCACCAGGTTCCTCTGTTCATGGAAATCTCCAGGCAAGAATACTGGAGTGAGTTGCTGTTTCCTACTCCACAGGATCTTCCTGACCCAGGGATCAGACCCGCGTCTCCTGCATCTCCAATATTGGCAGGCAGATTCTTTTAATACTGCACCAACTATTACTAATACAAAATTGCAAATCAACTATACTTCAATGAAATAAATAGATGTTTGATCTGAAAAAAAATTATTTTACAATTATATGATAAATCTGACCACTTTCTCATCATCTCTTCTGCTAGTTCAACCTTGATAAAGTAACTGTCATCATCGCTCTCCTAGAATCCAGGAATACGTTTATACCTGGCATCATTTCTTTCTTTCTTTATGCCTCCAGGGTGATCCCTGGAGAAACAGTCATAATATTTGTAATGCTTACACCAGAACATTTCCCATGCTTCTTTAAAACCCTTCAACATCTTTCAAATCCACTTTTGCATGCACTATCATATAATCTGGAGCTTTCTTATCCTTTGTGACGGCCAATCTTATGTGTTAACTTTTCTGGCCACTGAGTGACCACACGAAACATCATTTCTAGGGGTGTCTGTGAGGGTGTTTCCAGGTGAGATTAGCATTTGAACCCATGGACTGAGTAGATTGCCCTCTCAATGCAGGTGGCCATCACACCGTCTGCTGAAGGCCTGAATAAATAAGAGGCTAAGGAAGGACTGGCTTGATGTTTCATTCCTACTTAAAGTGGGACATCTCATCTTAGTTTCTTCTTCCCTCACACCAGGATATGTACACGTCACTGACTTCTCTGCTTGAGCCTTTGTACTCTGACTTGATTGCATCACAGGTGTTCCTGGATCTCCATCTTGTGTATGGCAAGTCATAGAATTTCTCAGCTTCCTAGTCGTGTGAGCCTATTCATCACTATAAATCTCCTCATTAGATAGATAAATAGCTTATCTTGAGAACACTAATATGCTCTTTATCTCTCATTTAATGGCAGTTTCCTCTTCCCTCATTCCATTTCACTTATAGTGGTATTTTTGCTCTTCTGCAAATAACTTAATTCCTGACTAGAATGTTTATACTTGCTGTTTCCTCTCTCAGATATGCTCCTGCAACTCCTGACTCTGCCCTCCCCCCAGAAAAACACATTGCTCACTCTTATACATCATTTAGTTATCTTTTCAAATGTCATCTTCCTAGAGAAGACTTTCCTTAACACTATATTTAAACTAGTTTTTCCCACTCCTTCCACTGGCACCTTTTCCTTTTCTATTTTTCTTCACTGCATTTTTTACAACTTCAGACTATGCTGAAATTGTAATAAATGCAACTTTTTCATTTGTACATTTTATTGCCTGCAACCTCCCTAAACAATATAATCTCTTTCCTGTGTCTGAGTATTCTAAAATATGTACATTGCTTTTTCAATCTGAAACAATAAATTACTTTAATTAGAAGCCATAATAGTGTATCACATGGAAATTAATAATAGGAAGAATACTTCCAAATAAAACATATATTTCATCATATCTTACCAGAAGATTTAAAAGCTTTGTTTTTCATTGTAAAATGAAAAATATTAAAAATAAGTTATTTAAGCATTCAACTCAACAATTGAGAATAGGAGCCACAAAAATAGGAGAAGGAAAATTATATGTTAAGAATTAATGGATATAATGGATTAAGAAAAAGTCAATCCATTATAATCCTTTTTTAAAAAAATAAATAGTAAAAATGAAAATTACAACCAAGAGTTGTTTTAGAAAAGAAAAATAAAATAGATATAAATCTGATGCCCAAAATGGGAAGACTCATGAATAGTCCTACCTTTGCATTCCAATCCACCACAACAAAAAGGACATCTTTTTTTGGTGTTAGTCCTAAAAGATCTTATAAATCTTCATAGGACCACTCAACTTCAACTTCGTCAGCATTAGTGATTGGGGTATAAACTTGGATTACTGTGATATGGAATGGTTTCCCTTGGAAACGAACAGAGATAATTTTCTCATTTTGAGACCATACCCAATGACTATATTTCAGACTTTTGTTGACTATGAGGTCTACTTCATTTCTACTAAGGGTTTCTTGCCACAGTAGTAGATATAATGGTCATCTGAATTAAGTGCACCCATCCCCATCCATTTTAGCTCACTCATTCCTAAAACATCAATGTTCACTCTTGCCATCTCTTGCTTGACTATTTCCAATTCACCTTGATTCACTGACCTAACATTCCAGGTTCCTGTGCAATATTGTTCTTTACAGCATCGCACTTTACTTTCAGCACTAGACACGTCCAAAACGAAGTGTCATTCCCAGTTCAGCCCAGTCTCTTCACCCTTTCCGGAGCTATATCTCCACTCTTCCCCGGTGGCATACTGGATACCTACCAACGTGGGTAATTCATCTTCTGGTTTCATATGGTTTTTGCCTTTTCATACTGTTCATGGACTTCTTGAGACACGGATATTGAAGTGGTTTTCCATTCCTTCTCCAGGTTTGCCTTAGAGTACAATTTGAAGCAGGGCAAAGGCTAACAGAGTTTTGTCATAAGAATATACTGGTCATAACAAACATCCTTTTCCAACAACATGAAACCACTCTACACATGGGAATCACCAGATGGTCAATGCTGAAATCAGACTGATTACATTCTGTGCAATAGAAGACAGGGAAGCTCTATACAGTCAGCAAAAATAAGGCCTGGAACTGACTGTGGATGAGATCATCATGAGTTCCTTATTGCAAAATTCATGCTTAAAATGAAGAAAGCAGGGGAAACCACTAGGCCATCTAGGCATGACTTAAATCTTTTATGCTTATACAGCGGAAGTGGCAAATAGATTCAAGGGCTTAGATCTGGAAGACAATGGCTTCCCTGGTGGCTCAGACGGTAAAGCGTCTGTCTGCAATGCAGGAGACCCGGGTTCGATCCCTGGGTTGGGAAGATCCCCTGGAGAAGGAAATGGCAACCCACACCAGCACTCTTGCCTGGAAAATCCCATGGATGAAGGAGCCTGGTAGGCTGCAGTTCATGAGGTCGTAAAGAGTTGGACATAAAGAGTTAGTTGGAAGACAATACTTGAAAAACTGTGGATGCATGTTCGTAACACTGTACAGGAGGTGGTGACCAAAATCATCCCAAAGAAAAAGAAAGGCAAAAAGGCAAAATGGTTGTCTGAAGAGGCCTTACAAATTGCTGTGAAGAGAAATGAGAGGCAAAGAAGAAAAGAAAAGATATACCCATCTGAATGCAGAGTTCCAGAGGATAGCAAGGAGAGATACGGAAGCCTTCTTAAGTGAACAACGCAAAGAAATACAGGAAAACAGTAGACTGGTAAAGACTAGAGATCCCTGCAGGAAAACTGGAGAAACCAAGGGAACATTTCATGC